>NC_048232.1:20889171-20908241 GCF_002007445.2 Ailuropoda melanoleuca
AGAGCCATCAATTTCTTTTTCCAGCTCATAGGTATCAGCCCCCAAATCCTGCAGACAGTCCGACTCTGATTATCTTGAGAAAGTCCCAGTTTGTTTTACACAAGAACAGCTGGCATACAAATGGAATCAAGCACTTTTAAGTAGTCATTAATCATACTGATGAGAACAGCTGAAACAAACAGTGTTCTCTCTAAGTACTTACTATCTGACATACAAATCAAGTGATAGTCCAATTAGTTATTTATAGGTTCCTTTCTTTGAAAAATCGCAGTGCCTCTCTTTCCTCTTTGATTCCGTGGTCTTTACTTTTAGGAAAAAAAACTTTGACAACCCCACATGAATGCATTTATATTTATATTATCAAGTCATTTATCTACTAAATCACTGAAAGTCAATCCTGCAAACACAAGTTTCTAGCTGTGTGATTTCATTTATTTCTCTCTGGAAAAATATTTTTAATCTCTTTTAACTTTATTAATACATATAAGAGAGAAATGCAGAAAAAGAGATCAATAGGATAGATGCTTACCGAATAGAAAGCTTGGCTTATATGCAATTATTTATTCCTTTTAGGATTAGGATGAGAGAGAAACCTTAATTGTTCAATGAGATGAGATTTTCCTTATGCAGCTATTTTCTCTAGCCAAACAAGACAATAATAAAATAAAAAATAAAAAGGGAGCTAAGAATTGCCAGAGATGGACTTCACTGCCCCACTCAGAAGTAATAATATGGAACCCACCCTAGCTGGCTTCAAGGATTAGCACAAAATTTAGCAACAGGAAAGCCCTCTCCATGCCGGAGCCACGATTACTAGCTACACAGACATTAGGTGAGTTAAACATTTATGGGATAATTCAAATGCTCCCTTCTCGCTCATGTTCTTTACTAAACGAGTGCCCTGGGACTCAGGATTGCCATGTGCCGCTGACACACCAACACATTGAGAGAATATGCTCACAAACACGAAATCCCATAGAAAGCAAATGAAGAAATATGGAAGGCTTTGCTGTATCTCTTAAATACCGACCATCTGATTCCTTTTAGGCTTAGTTTTAGGTTCACCATTCCATTATCGGCATAGTCCCGAAGGCCTGGGCTAGATTGGGAGTGGTGTCTGGCTGGGAATCTAGTCCAGAGCCATAAAGTAAATCACTCCAAGAAAGAAACCAAGTCTTGCCTTCAGGCTGCCGCTGGCCAAGCTTCAGAGCCTGGGAGAGGACCCTGACAGGGTAGCTTCCCCAGGACATGTTCTATTATCATTTTTCACGTACAGTTGGCATCTCTGTCAAAGACACCATGTAGAAAGGACACAACTACCTACAGAGGTCAGCTATGAACTAGAAATTTCCACAGAGAAGGTCAGAGTGAGTCTTTAGCAAATGTTCCAAAGTGTTCTTTCAGCTCAGGTTTCAGTGTCAAAGGTTAAGTGTGGATATTAAGACATTAATCCAAGCAGAGATTTGCAAGTAACTGTTCTTCAAAGTTTTTTTTAAAAAAATAGAACCAAACTTTTTTTCTTTTTTTTTTTTAAGTAGGCTCTATGGCCAATGTGGGGCTTGAGCTCACAACCCCAAGATTATGAGTTGCATGCTCTGCCAACCGAGCCGGCCAGGCTTCCCCCACCCCATTTTTTAAAATGAGTGCATTCATTCCTATAAAAAGACAATTAAAAAATATATGAAATAAATTGTCTAAGAAACTTGAGACCCATGTTGCCTTGAATGCCTTGATTTGAAGATGTCATTGGCTTTAAAATTTTGTTATTCCAGTTTTGTTGCTGGCTGATGACAGAGCTCACATACTACTCCAAAGTATGGCAACTTGGCATACGAAAATTTTTAGCTGAAGGAATGAGAAATGCCAGGCACAGGAAGATCTCCCTGACTTTCCTTGTGTCCCCCAAAACAGGTCGTGAGATCCTCACGTGACAGGTGCCCTCCCTATACCCAGAGGAAAGGAACATCCTCATCTCTGAAGTCTGAAGACCTCTGAGAGGAATTTGAAAAAGAAGGCTTTGCTAAGTTTTCTCCAACAGTACAACAATTGGCTTGTATCCTTTGTCCTATCGTGTTTTCCACGACTTACAATTTTCAACAAACCTAACATACAAACATGCAGGTTTCACCTTTCTGGGGTCTTCATTTTCTTATGAAGGCTCCTGTGTCATGTAAAACTTATATTAAATAAATTTGTACACTTTTCTCTTGTTACGAGAATTTTGTCTGTTCAATCTATAGAACTCCAGTCAGAGAACCTAGGAGGGTAGGTGGAAAAAGATCTTCTCTCCTCCCCTGCACTGAAGTGGGGCAGGCTTGAGCTGATTGGCCCATCTCCCTGTCTTTTTAGATTCATGCCATTGAGATACTTAATCACTAAAATCCTTGGGCCTTGAGAATATTTATATGATGGGCTCCTATTGGGCACCAGTACCCATTGGTATGCTATTTTTATTCTTGGGGCTTGGGTATGTGGTTTCCACAGGGAGTAATATTTGTATTCTCCCTTTCCGAGCAATAGAATCACTCACTCCCCAGTCTCCTAATTATAGATGTAAATTGTGAGCACATTGTGATTAGCATAATGCCTGGAAAGATATCTCATTATAATTTTTAAAACTTTTATGCACAGCTGTAAGCAAAATTTGAAATGACCATCAGAAAACACCATGGTGGGAGAGTTGAGTCTGTTTATCGGGTGAAGGCCAGGCTCATAGCCTAGCTCTGCTACTCACTGAGTGCACGGTCTTGGGCAAGTGACTCTGGCCCTCAGTTTCTTCGCCCAGAAAATGGCAATGACAGTACTTCCTTCTCATCAGGTGGTTGTGAGACTCGAATAGATGAATAAACACAAAGCTGTTAAAAATGGTGCCTGGCCTAGAGAATGAATCCGGTGAATGTCCACTGTCCTCAGCCCATTCACGCCATGCCCTGGGACCCAGATTTTCAGATATAATCCACATAAAGGGGGATCTGAGGGTTGAAACAATCCACAGCCTCCTTCCTTTCGGTGAGGGCCGCACTGGGTATCAGGAGAACAGTGGAGCCAACCACCTCTCTTGACCACACCAGAAATCTTCTCTCTTCTCCCTGTGGTTTGTAAGGGTGAGTTGGGGTGAGGACAGTTATGCCCTCCCATGTTTGCTTCTAACAAAACAAGACTAGAAAAATCTGCCCGAATGGTTTCTGACAGCCCTAGGAGTATGATAAAAGGCTTCTTTTTTCTTAAAAGAAAAATCACTTTTAATCACTCAGTGTCAGAAGCCGGGACTTTCTGTTGTGAAGCAACCAGAGCCCCAGCTTCCTTTGCTCCCCCAGTGGAGTCAGGCCGGAGGAGGCAAGGGCGTCTGGGCCGAGCCCTTGAAACTCAAGGTCAAGGGAGGGCCTGGAAAGTCCAGGGTTTCCTGATCTCCAGGGCTCCAGACAACAGCTGGGCTTTCCAGGAATTCAGTGCAGCAAAGCAGGGAGCGTCCTCGTGTCTGTACTTGAGATTCCCAGCACGCTGGGCCAGCAGGTGCACCCCCAGCAAACCCTGCCGTGGGCAAAGCTGGCTTCCCAGCCCACTTTCCACCCCTTTCTCCCAACAGGCACCCCGACCCGCCCCCACACACCCTCAGGCTCATCAGAGCCTGCTCTCCGGAGGCCCATCAATTCCAAAGCCTTCTTTCTAGAATGATGAACTCTTTCGAATCAGCATTTTAAAGATATAAAAAACTGGAAGCCGAATGAATGATTCCTTAATTGTGGAATTTTAAGTTATCAGTGAACAGGCTCAAATGCATTATTTTGTTTTTAAGAAATACATGCTCATTGTAGACAATAGGGAAAATATAGCAAAGAAGTTTTCTATCAACCACAGAGTGTTTGTGTTTTGATAGCATTCTTTCCAGCCTATTCATATGTACTTTTTAACAAACTTAATGACCTACTGAATATGCAGATTTCGTTCCTATCCAGTGTAGAGCACATTTATCTAGGGAAGATGGGGGGCGGGTGGGAGAAGGGCTGGAACAAGAGGGATCCTCCTGGCATCCAGAAGTTGTGTGACAGTCAGCAGCTCCTGCCCTGGACGCATGCCACCGTCCCTCCCCTTGCTCAAGGGAAAGCCCAGCAATAAGCAAAGTGGGGAGAAAAGAACTTGGCCATGGTACATTTCCTACCTCCTCTTCCTGTGCTTTGAGCCACTGGACCTTTCTCAAAGGCCTTGGCTTTGTGGAATAGCAGCCACAACCCGTGACAAGCTGGGTGATAAATAGGATATTGATGGGCAATTACCTGACACCAAATAGCTCCATAAATCAATGTGCTAGGAGCTGGTACCACAGTCAAGGGCAGCTCTCAGCGACTGCCGGCCCCGCAGCCCTGCAAGGTGACGATGGGGAGCACAGGCAGCCCTTTGGAGCACCTTGCAGAGGACGGAAGATTTCCTAAGTGGGGAGCCATGCTGTGGCCACCAGTGTCCTGGTTTGCGAAGCCTCAGGAGGGGTTGGAGCCCGAAGGAGGCTGGGCCCTTGCTTTGGTGCCTTCCTGCTATTATCAGCTCCATGATACTTCGTGACCTCCTCCTGCATGGGCGGGGGGTGGGGGCGGGTTAAGATAGTGCTTTAGAATTCTGAAGGTAATACAGTCTCCTTGTAGAGAGTTTTTAAAATGTTACACAAATAGGTAAAGAAGCAGCTGTCACGCACAGTCCCATGACCAGAGGTGACTAATCACTGTGAACACTTTGTCCCCTTTCAGGCTTAAAAAAATGGCATACCCATAACCATACTCCTGGGTGCCAAAATGTGGTAAGTTTTCATCCTCTGTCCCCATCACCACCCATTCAAGGACACAGCTTCCCGCCGCTCGCACCACCACCGAGGGGCCAATTCGTCTTCCCCTCGCTCAAAAGGCAGGAGCTCAAATGTCAGGCAACAAGCGCTTCCTTGTCAAAAGATGGATCCAGGAGCTTTGAGCTGCCCTGATCCCTGACATGCTAAATCCTCCCTGCTCAGTCCGAATTCACACACTACAAGAGGTGTCCTCCCATCCACAAAATCTCAACCCAGACAGGCAAAATATTTCACTACCAAGAAACAATAAGGATAACAAAAAAACGTGGAAATCTGGTGCATATTTTCGGCGCTCCAAGCAGAGCCGTTTGCCCGAGAGCACGGCTACCCTCCTGAATGTCGCCGGGGAAAACCTGCACAGACTTCTCTCCAGTGGGCCTCCTTCCTGGGAGGAAAAGAAGACCGAACAAAGGCTTGATTCCCTCACTCCTACGGGAGTCATTGTGAGAAATAATAAATGAAGCCAGATTGCGAGACTTAATAAAGTCCTCTAATACGGTTATTTTGCAGATAATGACTGAAGCTTTCTTTAAAGCCCCTTTACAACATTGTAAATTCATACAAAGCAGGAATTGCTTTAAATGAACATTCCTTGATTCCTCATCTTTCAGCCCCAGATGCAGACTAGGACTGGGCACAAATATTTTTTACTTGGCTGTGGGGATATATCTCATTTCTCATAAGGCTCCTTATCAATTACAGC
Source organism: Ailuropoda melanoleuca (assembly GCF_002007445.2). Lineage (NCBI taxonomy): Eukaryota > Metazoa > Chordata > Mammalia > Carnivora > Ursidae > Ailuropoda > Ailuropoda melanoleuca. The sequence goes on from NC_048232.1 coordinate 20,894,709, forward strand.
CTACATGGAATTTGCCGTAAGCATGTCTAAATGAAAAACACACCTTCTCGGGCCCTCTAACAAAATCAATCCCTCAGCAGGAGAGTGAAAGCTTGTCTAGATCTTGCATTGAAATGCACATTTGCATGCTAATTACCCAGAAAGCTCCTCTAATTCACTGAGGTGTTATGGAAATGCTAAATCAGAATTCTAGGAGCCCAGGAACTGAGAGTGGCTTAGATGGAAACAATTGCAATACAATTTATGTTTAAAGTCATTTCTAGAATCCACTTGGGGTGGATTGGCCATGTCCAGATTAACCAGAGAATGCTTTCTTGAAGTCGCTGGGACTGCGGATAGGAGCAAAGGGCTCACTTTTTTTCTGTGCCATTTACAGCTTAGGGACGCCTTTTCAGGCGGGTTTCAAAGTCTGCGTGCCTGAATACGAGAAAATACAAACATCACAACGCCCAGACCGCCGCAAGAAGCACGCAATCACAGCTCCAAAAGTTCCGTTCAGTGGCTAAAAATATGTTGTTTGCAAATAGGGTTATAATTGAAAAGAATTATTTTCCGATTGAATAAAATGATGCTACAACTATTCAGCAAAATCAGTCTGCGAATACAATTTGCAAACTGCCTTCTTCCGCTGAAAACAACAAAGTATTCATACATATAAATGACAAGCAAACAGCTTTTTGGTTTTCTTAATGGTCTCCTCTCGCCATCGTTGAGGTGAGTGGGAAACGTTTTCCCTTTCCCTTTGCAGAAATATGCTCTGTTTCTTCTATTTTGCCATTTTTCTCTTTTGCTTCTGGAAGGTTTGGAAGCCCTGAGAATGCCAAATCGAAGTGGACATTTTCTTAGTCTCATCTAAGTCTTTGTGGGTGGTTTTTGCTCAGGCTGCTTTTTACACTTGTGCCAACCTTTCTCCTGTTCTGAGTGTTCCCTAACATACCAGTGGTACCAAGTGGCTCCGAACACCTCCGAGCAGCGTCCCCCTATTAACCAAAAACTCCTGAAAGGCAGAACCAGTGTGTCTGCTTTCTTATCCTGAGTCCAGACCAGCCCTACCTACCCAAGCCCCTAGGGCAGCCTGGATGGAGGGCGCAGGTTACCCGCTCTGTTGTCCTCTTAGTTTAAAATCTCTCTCTCGAAATTGTTTGCATTTTTAAATCTTGAATTAAAATAGTGGATTAGGACCCAGAAAACTTGTTCTCCTTTCTGAACTGTTCTACAGACAGAATCATTGAACCCCCAGAACCAAGGATCCTAAGTGTGCATGGGCATGGAGAGTAACGAAGAGGGCAGGGGATGGAAGCATGTGTCGTACATGATGTGATATGTGTCTATGCCGTGAAATTTACCTAGCACATTCCGAACGCTAGTCAATAGTACACAGGGTAATTAAAACTTATTTTCTCTGCAGAATGATGAGATTGTGAAAAATCCGAGAAATAGCCTAGCAGGTCTCTTTACCCAGCAAACATAATGTAATGGCAGCTCTTTTCACGGAGGCATAGATGGTTGACTCAGATGTAGTTTCTCCCCATCTCATGTAATCCAAGATACTAAGCTTGCCTGCAAGTGTGAGTGTTGACCACACTGGCTATCTGAGCACAGCATCTCATTAACCAAAGTGGAACCCATCCTTCTCCTATGCCATCGTCCCCTCCTCCATCATTTAATTTATTCATAAAGCAACTATGAAGAACATATTATCTGATAATTATACTAAAAATTCACCTGAAGGAGTTTCACTGTCCTAGAAAATGGATTTTTTGCTCCCACTGACAAAGATTCTTTCCTTGACCAAACTTCAGACAGGATCCTCTGGGGTTTCTTTTCAACTAGGTCTCGTCCTTGGACCTTGTCTTTGACCCGTCTTGTCCAGTTGTAGCAAACGTCCTGCCAAGTCAGTCTGGTAAGAACTCCCCCGTCCTTGGTATCTTGCCTCCGACAAGAATCCTGTTATATGGGTTTAGCAAGAATCCCTTGTTAAAAACAAGACAATAGGTCCAAAATGGAGTTGCTTGTGCTAAGACCCAGGTCATCAAACCAAGACTTAATTACAGTTTTGGCTGTCCTAGGAATGGGATCTGAAACCAATCAGGAATTTCCTGACCAGCATCATTTGTGATCAATCATCAATCTGCCTGACAGACCCTTGTCACCCCCTGTAGGGAAAGTGACCTTGTTATAACCACCTGCTTTTTTTGCCTGGTACAACTTCCTTGTTCCTGCTCCCTTCTCCTTGAAGCTTCTTTCTGTCTGCTAGTTTGGATGCTGTGTGATTCATGAATCATTATGTAAAGCTAATAAGATCTTTAAAATGTACTCAGTTGAATTTTGCTTTTTACCACCCCTACCGTTGATGTCTCCACTTAGTGATTTTCCATTCACTGACCCTTCACTCTGCTCCTTGGCTATAAAGCCCTAACAGTCTCTTTCTTTTTTTTTTAATTTATTAATTTGAGAGAGAGAGAGAGCATGAGCAGAAAAGACAGAGGGAGAAGGAGAGAGAATCTCAAGCAGACTCTGCACTGAGCATGGAGCCTGATGTGGGGCTCGATCTCACAACCTTGAGATCAGGACCTGAGCCGAAACCAAGAGTCGATCTCTTAACTGACTGTGTCACGCAGGCACCCCAATCACCAGCTGTCTTTACTGTATTTGGAATTAAGCCTGATTTCTCTCCCCTACGGCAATAGTCTTGATGCTTATTGCAATAATCCTGAATACAGCCTTCCTTATCCTTTTAACAAATGTCAGAATAATTTTTTCCTTGCACCCCCAAAAATCTACCACTTAAAGCTTATTTAGAGCTTACCTATATGAATTGTCTATTGATATTTTGTTTTTACTTTTTCTTTCTTTTTTTTTTAAAGATTTTATTTAATCATTTGAGAGAGAAGGTGAGCAGAAGAGGGAAAGGGAGAAGAAGACTCCCCACTGAGCAGGGAGCCCAATGCAGGGCTTGATCCCAGCAGGACCCTGAGATCATGACCTGAGCCCAAGGCAGACGCTGAACTGACTGAGCCACTTAGACAACCCCTGTTTTTACTTTTTCTGAAAGAACGTTTATGTATTATCTTCCTATTGCATATGTACCATCATTAAGATGGAAATAAGTCATAGCATGTTTAAGGCAACCAAAGCATCCCGAAGAAAATGAGTATTTCAGGTCTGTAGTTGATAAAACAAAAGCGGCTGGGGCGCCTGGGTGGCTCAGTCAGTGAAGCGTCTGCCCATGGCTCAGGTCGTGATCCCAGGGTCCTGGGATCGAGTCCCGCATCAGGCTCTCTGATTAGCAAAGAGTCTGCCTTTCCCTCTACCCCTCCTCCCTCTACCCCTCCCTCCTGCTCACGTTCTCTCTCTCTCTCTCTCTCTCTAATAAATAAATAAAATCTTAAAAAAAGAAAAGGCAGCTGCCTAGTTGGACTCGATAATATTCTAACAATAGAGATTGAGACCTTAAAGAATTCCCAGAGACCATCTTGTTTGACCTTCTTATTTTACAGCAGGGAGAAACTGAGGCCCAGAGAAGCAAAGTGATTTGCTCAGGGTTTGTAACGGGTTCCTGGCAATGCCGGTTCTGAATACACGTCTCTGTACTCCCAGAGAAGTTGTCTTTCCATTCCGGAGGGAGGTGTAAAGCCGGATCAACTCGTTCCTCAAGAGCAAAGAGAGTGTCTTTTCTGTGTGTGTGGCCTCCACCAGAGCCTGTCCCTACCCTCAGAACCCTCCCCCAGACCCCTTGCCCAGGATTTAGCACAGCCCTGAGTGCCAAGGGAGTGTTGAACGCATAGGGAGTGCAGAGGTGAGTGCTGAGGCCAAGTGCAAGGGGGAGGCTCTGGGTTAAGCAGGGTAGAGGATGAAAGAGCTGGATCAAGGCTTTCTGGGTGACCAAGCACTGTCACACGGGAGTCCTCAGGATGGCCACGGAGACCTGGGAGGCAAGCAGGTGCCGCTCCTGCCCGTCCACTCCCAGGAGAAGCCAGGCTGGGGGAGGTTGTCGCCTGCCCTGTTTTCAGGTAACCCCTGGGGCCGGGAGCACTGCAGGAACCTAGAGGCAGCCCCCGGACTCCAAACCACTTGCTCCTTCCTCTATGCCATGCCTCTGCCCCTCACGGTGATTGGAAACAGATGTTAGAGGACGAAGGGCAGGGCAAGGAGGAAGAGAGGAAGAAAAGGAAGTCAGATCTATGGCTCTGTGCGGGCACATGCCTTTCTGTGTCTTTTTTCTATGATGATTCATGATAAACCTTCCTTATTTCATCACTGGCACAGTTAAAAAAAATTATTTCTAGTGATCATAGTTAGACTCTTGGTACTGTGTCCACATTATAGATTTCCCCAAGGAGTTCAAATAATCCAGAAATCATGGCAGACTCCTGGCCTTGAGCAGTAACCCCAGTGACTGGCCCCGTCCTGGGACCCCTCCTCGTCTTTGCAACTTCGTGTGAGTTTTCCCACAGTCTGGCCAAATCAGAAACTGGAGGCTGTGAGGTTGCTCTCCCGACACGGGGGGAGAGAGAGCAATTCCTCTCTGCCCGAAGTGTGTAAAACACGAACCACATAGCGTAGAGCAGCCCTTAAATCATTTATATTTTCCCTTTTTATGATGCCATTGCAAATTAGCTATTTTTTGCATTTGTAATTAGAGGCTGGAACAGATGGGGAGGCCGTAGTTCAGGGAGATAAATTTGCAGGCGTGCCGTGGCTGCTCGGCGGTATCCCTCGCTGTAAGTCATCCAAATGCCTCCCGGGGAGACGAGGCACCAGGACCGAGGCCTTGTTCACACCCCCACCTCCAACAACCTCTTGCCCATTTGGGGAGACCCCTGTTTGCCAGTTAAAACTCCTTCCCATTACCAAGGGGGAAGGAAGCATCAAAAGTAGAAACTACATTTCCCACAAATCCCTTCAGCCCTCAACTGTCTCTGGAACAAATCGCAAGAACTCTACCCAGGACACATGAACCCTGCGCTTTGGTTTGAAGGTCACAAAACGAAGTGTTTTCAAACTAGAGCTGATCCTAAGTCCAGAAGCAGTGTGTACGTAGGGAAGTAAGGACTGTGGCTAGTCACCAAACATTTTGCCTGGAAAACTATTTCCGAAGGAATAACTGGCAAATGGGTCCTGAGTTCCAAACATGGTGTGTGTCACTTGCTTAATAAATACTTGGGCAGGGGGCTTGACCAGGTAAATAAAATGCACAGGAACTGAAAGATCATTTTGTTGTACGAGGCTCTTCCTGGAGAATCCAAGCAGCCCCGAGATCCTTCCACTGGCCTGAGCCCCTGAGCCCTGCAGAGGGGTTGAGCGAGGACACGGAGGCAGGGGCACTTTGCCCCTGGAAGGCTCCAGCTCTCACTGCCCCCAGCCGGGCTGCATGACAGACAACCTCTGCTTTCCCAGAGCATCCCCTCTGCTCCGAGAGCACACCCAGCTGCAACCAAGACGTTGGAAGGCCTCAGAAAAAATGAAAGGTAAACTTGCCAAAGGGCTCAGCTCCTTTTTCAAGCCCCAGGAAGAGGTTTACGGGTGGGGTATTGGATAGCAGTTGGGGCCCAGTTAACACATCGCTAGCACCACACATCACCCCGTGGCATTCTCAGATGACATTGGCCAAATAAACTCTACAAGGCCCTGCCTTTTGTTGAAATGTAAAACGAGGTGGGGAAACAGGATATAGGACATGGGCATGAGAATCGGGAAGGGCTCTGAAATCCGCTCGGAGGCCTGCTTCTGTTCTCTCTGCCGTGAAAATAACAGTTTTGGTTACATAGCATCTGGATAATTCTGCGCAGCCCTCCCTTACAATTGTTCCTGTCCAACTTAACCCAGCCTGCAAAGAGCTGCTGACAGCCAACAGCTGAAGGAAGACATTTTAACTGGTCCTGGCGAGCAGATGTTTGTGCGCTGAAGTCTCAGATGGGTCGAGGCATTGTAGGCACTCTTTGTAAACTAAAACCTTACCATTTGTTACCATTTGGAGAAAACAACATTATAAAGAATGAGGTTCTAAGAAAGAATAAACCACACTCGGGAACGGGTTTAAACTTTGCAAAAGCGCCCTCCACCATACCCAGAGCGGCGAGGAAAACACTTAGATGTGCCACTTGCCATTTGGTGCTGTTCTGGGGGTGGGGAGAGACCCAGCATCTTTTGGGTAGACGCTTGATGTGGTAGGTTTCGCTTGCACATCGCCTCCCATCCCACTTCTCACCTTGATGACATCTGGGTAGTCAGCAGTCTGCAGAGCCACTGGGTCACTGAGACCGCTGATGGAGAACTGCTGGCCCCTGACCTGTCTTTCAGGGAGAGGGGACCATTATGCTGGCACCATGACCCCAGCGCTTTGTCTCTGGCCACAAATTCCACGTGTTCTCTGGCTTCTCTGTTCTAACGCCAGGCTTCTGTCAGGTCATTGACCTCTTTAAGCCCCTCTTGCTGGAGAATGCAGTGAGTTCTAGACCCCCCACAAACTCTCTAAAGACTGGGGAAAGCCAGAAGCACTGAGTGCCATGGCCGCCAGCCCAGACACCTCCCCCTGCGCAAGTGGGACCACAGGTCCCCGGCACAGCGGTAAGTAAAATGCAGGCGTCTTTTGGAGGCTCACAGCCTCCCCCATGCTAACCCAGAAAAACGGGCCACTGATGTTCCTGATGTTCTCAGGTTTTCCAAAATCGACAGAGTGTCTCTTGCCTTCTCCATTTATCAGACTCAAGAATGAAGAAAGAATAAGAAGGTTGGCACCTAACCTTCTCAGCTTACTTCTCTGACTCTCCACATTCCACCAGCAGAGAGAAAGGGCTTTTCTCTTACTCTCATATCTGCCTTCTTCCTTACTCCAGCCAGATGATGAGCTGGTGTATGAGTCAGCTGTTGCTGTGTAACAAACAACTGTAAATCTAGTGACGTATAACTTTGAGCATTTATTTCTCTTAAGGTGTTTGTGGGTGTGCTGAGGTTGGCTCATCTAGACAGGTTTTCACTAGGGTGGCTCTGCTCCGTGTCTCTTATCCCCCTTCTCAGACCAGAGGGCCTGCCAAAGCCTCTTCTTCTCAGGGAAATGGCTAAATCTTGAGAGTGCAAGTGAAAACACACAAGGCCTCTTAAAATCTGGGTTCAAAATTTGCACACTCACTTGCGCCCCATTCTCTTGGCCAAGACAAGTCAGGTGGCCAAACACAAGATCAAAGCATTGGGAAATATACTCTGCCCCTTTGGTGGGAAAAAACTGCAAAGTCACAGGGCAAAAGGCATGAATTCAGACAGAGGGAAAGATCTGGGGACAACAATATGGTCTATCATAGTATGTGTGCAGGGAGAGAGATTGGCTTGTAAATGATGGAATATTTGGGAATTCACTCAAAAATAGTAGATCTATTATATTCATCCCTATCCTGGTGCCAAAATGCGTGGTTACTTGTTCTGGTAGGTAGATTAACTGACCCTTGGGAAACCTGTTTGTTCTCTCCTCATCTTACTGGCAGGTTACGAGCAGGAATCTTCGGCAGCCTGCCAAGGTGTACAGATTGCTTATGGAAGGCCCTCCACTCCCCTGGCATCATCCCTACTGAATGAACACCTTACAAAGAAGACAGCTTCTTTGTACGGTAGAGACCTCCTGGCCTCTGCTGCTGGCACTCCACACTTAGATGATTTCCAGCCTCCAGATTTTGAAGAAAGCTGCTCAGAGAACTGTGGGCCAGATCAAGCTCCATTAACTTGTCCATTTAATGCACAAGGAATTCAGTGCCAGTTCAACTGCCAATCTCTTTCCTTTTCACAGAGATTAGATATTATATTTGCACTTACATGTAACAGATTAACAGTAGGAAGTTTTCTTTGCCCAACCTGAGGATCCACAGCACCTACGTCCCTATCAGACACTCTTGGTGTGGGAAGAAACCTGCAAATGATAATAGTTAGAATAGATATCACGATCTTCTGAGATTGAACACTGTACCAGGACGGTGTTATCACTGTCTCTAGAATTGCCTGATTATTTAAGATTACACAAAACAATATAAAATAGAGGTTCAAGCCAAAGGGAGCATATGATTGAATAAGGAATATACAGGGTGCCAGGAAATCATTTTTTAAATGGAAAGCATAATAACATTTTGAATACTTACATTCCAGGTACTGTTCAAAGTGTTTATACATGTTACTCATTTAATTATCTCTATAACCCTTTGGGGGTAAAATTACTATTTTCCCTTTGAGAGATGAAACCAGAAGCTGGAAATTTGGATGACTTGCCCAAGCCCAGGTGCCTTGGATAATGACTAGTGGGGCCTTGATTCTATCTAGAAATATGTGGTCAAGAGTCACTCCCTTTCCCCTCGAGGTCTTGGCTCAACCTTGAGGTATGCTACCCTAATTTTGTGGGAATTTTTAAATTGCTGCAATTTAAGGTTACTATTTTAGTTTCTGGAAGGCACAATGTCTTGGAGATACAGTCTTTTCAGGAGGCTAGAACAATATACAAAAATATTCACAGTGGTTTTCTCTCAGGTGGTGGGTTTGCAGGTGATTTTTTTTTTTTTTAGAAAGAGAGAGAGAGAGAGAGTGTGTGAGTTGGGGGGAGGGCTAGATGGAGAGGGAGAGAGAGAATCTCAAGCAGGCTCCATGCTCAGCATGGAGCCCAATGCAGGACTCGATCTCACGACCCAGACATCATGACCAGAGCTGAAATCAAGAGTCAGACGCTTAACTGACTGAGCCACCCGGCTGCCCCTCAGGTGATTTTTGTTTTTTCTTTTCTTCGTGCTTTTCTGTATCAAATAATATTACATTTACATTGAGCAGAAAATGGAAATCTTTTCTCCTCATTATTTTTTTTGAATTATTTTGGAAAGTGGTTCTTTCTCATAAACGTGTATTGCTTGTAAACATGGAATGGGTTTATTGCTGTGATTTTTAATGAATTAATAGACATGTAAATGTCTCAGTTTTAATTTCTAATACAGTCAATCATAATAGATCTATCCTACAGAAACACTAGGTTTCAGGGTCCTCAATAATTAGAATGTGAATGTCTTATTAGAATGTCTCAGGGTCCTAGACAGAAGCATTTGAGAACAATGACGTAAAACACACAATGGGATTTTGAAGGTAGAGGTTCTAAATTTTGAGTCCCAGTTTTGTCACTTAACTGAATTTGGTTTTAGGACAGACACTTAAGTGCAGTACAAGTCAGATTGGGATCATAATGTGCGTCCCCCCCCCCACATGCTGGCCATGTGACTTTGGCTGAGTCATTTTACCTTGGCAAACAGGGACAACTAAAATACTCCTTCATCGGGGGCTGTGAGGATTAAATGGCACGGGTCCTTTCTAAGTGTTTACATGTGTTCCTCGAGCAAGTAAGAGCCCGGTAAATGCAAGTCACCATTTTTAGCTTGACACACTTTTAAATAGGACAGGTTCCTTCCTGTTTCATTATCTCCCTTCAAAGTCGTCAGTCACGATGGCGTAGGCATTCTAAAAGGCTGGTAGCCATTACAAAAAGGCTTACTCCATCTTTGCCTCCTGCTTCCATTGGGCAGGTCCTGAAGTCAAAATGCATCATTGTTGTTTTCCAGGAAGAGGATGTGAGGAAGACATGTGACTCTAAAGCAAGAGAAAAATCATGGGGGTTGTGGTTGACAAGGGGCCTGGGAGGACCTGAGGGACCCAGAGAGCCAGGAATACGAGATGCCCATGACCTTCTGCGCCTGGAGACATCCTGCTCCTCTAATTAAGGCCAAACCTGGCTCCTTCCCTCGCCCCGCCACTGCCACTCCATTTTCTCACCAAAAACACCATACCTCAATGTCTCTGGAGCTCCCCAGTCCCACAAAAAGCAGCCACTCTTCCCTCTCCCTCCTCCCCTTCCTCCTCCCCTTCCTCCTCTCCTTCCTCCCCTCGCAGCTCACCAATTGCCACTCCCTTCTCCCTGATCCCCCTCCTCACCCTCCCATCGGGGGGCTGGCAGTGCTCTTCTCTGTCAAACCCATTAACAGACGAAGGCCTTCCAGGAACAGTTCCAGAGCCCTGCGGGAGTCGGGAGTCGGAGGCGTCCCAAGACCAGGGCTGGCAGCCGGCCTTCTCTTTGCAGAAAGGCGAACCATTCCGAGGCGCGGGTCGCCCCCTAGTGGGCCCTTCATCACGCCAACTCCACAGACACAATAACCTCTTTATCCAGAGCGGAAGATGCCGGCCCCCCAGGAGAAAGAAGGTTGAGAGAATAATGAGTGATTCTGTTCTGATAATACAACAACACCGGGGAAACCTTCTCAGCTCCCTCACTCTCCAAAACGGTTTCCTAAGAAGGCAGACGGAGTAAAGAGCAAGCCGTTGAGCCAAGAGGCTGCACTTTACAACAATGTTTCCCTTGGCCGGAGCTCCTAGTGAGACCCTCCAACACGAAAACAGAGTGAACCGCTGCGGGGTCACCAGTGATGCAGAGATGCGACGGGAAGAAGCCAAGGACTGGAGAGATGTGGGTCCGGCAGTAGCTGAGGCTCGCCCCGCAGGCAACTGAGCCTGCTGGTTTATACCCCGACGTAAGTTAAGTTCAAGGGCTCGAATGCCCTTTGGGGCAACGTGCAAGACAGATGGTCCCTGTTCCCTCTGCACCCCGCTTGCCCTCCCTGCAGTCGCCCTCCCCAGCAGGCAGTAAGCAAGGACCCCTAGACTAATAGAGTACATTTCTCTACTCTGAGCTTCACATGCTTCCTTGGAAGAGCCACACTGTGCCAGGCTACTCCGGGAGACCCCGGAGGACTCCCAGCCGCAGATTCTGCTCCCATTCTCTTTAAACGGCCGATTGTTCCAACTGAAAATCTCTCCCGTACTCTTCGCCCGGGACGACGGCAGATTGCTCAAACTTGTAACTTTCATGTCAGATTGTCTTAACCTAAAACTCTGGGAAACAGCATTATGAAATCATAAAGCTTGTGTTTATTCAAGTGAGAGGTTCTTGTGTCAATCAGTCGTGTAATCCCATGCAAATGCAATTTTAACAGATGTTAGTACATCTATAAGAAGGGAGACCATCTCCATTAATAACTGTCTACTTGTTCTGGGAGACTGGAGAGAACTCTCTTCAGCTACAGGCTCAAGTTCACGTTCGTCTGGGAATGGTATTTCCATTTAGGAATTTTTAAGGTAACATTAGTAGAGACTTGGAAGTTCCTGACAAATGGCAGGACATAAATATGTGACCAGTGTGACTGTTTCTTTTTCTTAATGGGTTCACATAGGCAGTTATTACTCCTTGGTCTTATTTGATGCATGCTAATTCAAATGGATTTGATTTGAGGTCCGTCCCTGGGTTTCACAGGGATGACAGAGAAACTAAAAGGAATAGTGACGTTTCCTGAGAAAGAACAGTTCCCACACATGTCGCAGAGGAAGAACAGGTCGTGGTTGGGATACAGTGGTGGCGGCTGCCTGAAGCACAGAGAGAAACTGAGGACAGGTGGGCAGGGACCTGCTGTATTCTGGCATTAACATTTTCCTTAGCAATTGCCTATCTCCTTAATGGCAGAAAGCTCGGGGAAGGGGAAAGACTCTCCATCAGGCTGTCTCCTGGCTATTCCTGGAGCTTAAGGTCCAGAAAGATCTATTAGGAATGCTGATACCAACAGTTCTCTTTTAATTGCACATTCTGATATAAAGTTCTTGTCACAGTTTTATAGAAACCATTGTAAATTGCAGAACTGGACATAACATTTAAAACAAGGGCCATAGATAGAGGATGTGTCTAAAGCACATGGAAAAATAGAGAGGAGACAAGGATTGGTGATTCAAGTTCTAAAACACTTCTGTTTGCAGGATCTGTTTATTGCCATTCAAGAAATAACGCACCCCGCAAATCTGCTTGTTTCTCTCCACTATGCCCGTGGTCATGCTCTGGTAATCAGCTGTGGGCTGTGCCCAGGTTCAAACATCTCTCCAGAAGATTCGATACTAACTACCCAATTTGTTGACATCATTGTCTAATTGTAAACAGTTAAGTAATTACACCATTAACTGAGGCTAAGTAGTTATGACCCCAAAGCCACAAGCCGCTTTAAAAGAGAAGCAGTCTTTAATGTTCCCTCTATCAACTCCTACCTTGCATTCGCTAAGCCAGGGTAGATCTTCGGATACAGAAAGCTCAAGTGCGTTCACTGTTCTCGGAGCACGAGTCTACTCAAGGCCCTTGTTCTCACACGCGATTGACAGAGCAGAGGTCTCACACTTCAGTGGACATCAGAGCTGCCTGTATTCTGCTCAGTACTGGGCCCCCTCTCAGAGGTCCTGATTCAGGAGGTCTGGGGTGAGACCCGAGAATCTGCATTTGCAGCAAGTTCCCGGATAACCCTGACTCCTTGGTCTGAGGCCAGCCTTGGAGAACCACTGACCTAGAATCTGAAGAAATCTCCCACTTAGGCTAGCTGTCCTTTCCCAATGCCTGGGTACCGAGAAACAGAACAGATAGCACTCCCTCCTGAAAAGGTAACCACCGTCTTGATTTATAACGAAAGGACAGAGGCAATGTCGAGAATTTCTAAAGTCTCTTCATTAACAACCTATAGAATTTCTGTTTCAGCCTTCATACCCTCAAGAGATTATCACTAGAAATAAGGAAAATACGACACTGAGAAATGGGTTGACCTCCAGTAACAGCTGTTGCCACATTGAGGGCATTTGAGCCAAATAAAGTTACACTAGATTTTTTTCTCTTACTCTGTATACTGAATATATTGCAAGTCAGCAGAATGTCTAAGATATCTGGGACAAAGAATGAAAAGCAAAGAGTTAAGATCTAAATGCAACAATTCCCAAGCAAGGAAGGAGATTTAGAAGCACACGACAGCTTTATTTTCTAAATTGCCCAATTAATAGCACAGGATTTTTAAATTGGGAAAGAGATAGCAAATTCCACCCATATCTCTATCAGAATGCCTCTCCACTGACTCACTGGCCCCAAGCCCCGCAGATTTGTAGCTTGATAATACAAACGAGCTAATGTGTAATTATATGTGTAATTCATATGTAATTTTATGCTCAGAGCGCAGTTTTCGCTAAATCCTTTGTGCCGGAAAGATGCCCTCTGCCGCGAGCATCACAGTCTTGAAGGTCTGACATCCTCAGCAAAGAGCTTAGCCCCAGTCTATGTTCGTTCAGTGATTGTTTTCCATTGCCATTGTTAATGACAGTGACAAGAAAACAAGGACCATCCCTATAACTGCTTGGGTAAGACTCTTAGGGATGATGCTGGTTCAAAAAAAAAAAAAATGACAGAATGAACACATCCAAATTCCATCATAGGTTTGTACATTTTCAGTTGTAAATGTTGGTGTCTTTTAAAGGTTGTGTCACACGGTTTCTCAAACTTTACACTGTTTGGCATATTTAATTCCTTTGGGTTTTTTTGTTTGTTTTTTGGTGGCTTTTTTTTTGTTTGTTTTTTGTTTTTGTTTTTGTTTTTTGCAAGAGAGAGAGACTGTGAGCAGGGAAGGGCAGAGGGAGAGGGAGAGAGATTCTTTTTTTTTTTTTTTTTTTTTT
>NC_048232.1:20908363-20965613 GCF_002007445.2 Ailuropoda melanoleuca
CCTGATGGGGCTCGATCCCAGAACTCTGGGATCACGCCCTGAGCCGAAGGCAGACGCTTAACCGCTGTGCCACCCAGGCGCCCCGGGAGAGAGATTCTTAAGCAAGCTCCATGCCCAATGCAGAGGCTGACTCAGGACTCGATCTCCCAACCCTGAGATCAGGGCCCGAGAGGAAATCAGCAGTTGGACTCTCAGCTAACAGAGCCACCCAGGCACCCCCATGGGCTTTATTTATACATGAGGGTGAGCCTAGGGTTTTGCAGAGTGATGGCCACATTGTCCTTGAGTTTCAAGACTGTAAGTGTCATGGTCTAGTGAGATTACGAAGTACAGGGCACTGCTCTTCAGCACTGAGAGCAGGAAGAAGAAAGAAGGAATCTTAGGATTCCAGGAAGGAGGAGAAGGGAGCCCTGGGCTAGGCCTTCTCACTGAGCACAGACTGGGCGGGAACTGGGACCTGGGGTAGGAACTGGGAGCAGACGAATGGCAAGGCAAGGGAATTAGCAGACAAGGCAGCTGTATGACCAGGGGGTTCCTTCCCCACATCGGTCGGTTATTTGGAAAGCCCAGACTTACACCTGCTCCCAGTGGGAATTTCCTCAGTATTGAAGACAAAGAACCCTGCTTCCCATAGGAACTTGAAGAACTTGAATCCATCTCTCGGCAGCTACATACGACAGCCCTGTGCTCACGGCGCTCCATAAAAAACAGTTGTTATAATGAAATGTTTGTCAGGAACGGATGCTTGAATGCTTTGCAACGGCCCTGTATACACAGCTGGTTACTCACCCAAGCAGAGGTAAAAAGATGGATCTAGTTAGGTCTCATTTTGTAGAATGATAGCTCTGCCTCCGGAGCCCGAAAGCTGTCAAATGTCACATATTTTCTTTTTGTTGTCGTTGTTTATATATTTATATCCCACCTTGTTCTACCAATAATTTGATAAGGCTTATAATATGCATGCCACTTTAAAATAAGAAAAGGTGAATTACAAGTCAGGGTGAGGGGCTATATGGGTGGAATGGGAAGATGGGACCAGAAGGTCCCATGCAATTTCCAAAATTGGAGACCAGGCCAGGAATTAGACCCTGGGCTTTTCAGCAGCCAAAGAAAAATAGGAGAAATGCAAAATTCATGTTGTCTAGCAAAGGAAAATATACCAATTCATCAGAGGAAAGGCTTTCCCCAATGTTTAGGTTGGAAGAAGTTTCCTGCACATATATTCCTATGGGAGATGGCCTGGCCATGTTGGGGTCACTTCATCCTTCCACTCGAGCCCATCAGGGAAAGAATCCTGGAGTTGGAGTCACAAGACCTGTGTTTGAGTGATGGTTCCAGTTAGATAATCTTGGGTCAGTCACTTGCTTCTTAAAAGTAACAAAACAGGGGCACCTGGGTGGTTAAGTCAGTAAAGTGTCTGACTCCCAGTTTTGCCTCAGGTCATGATCTCAGGGGTCGTGAGATCAAGCCCCGTGTCAGGCTCCATGCTCAGGATGGAGTCCACTTAAGATTCTCTCTCCCTTTCTCTCTCTAAAAATAAATAAATAAAATCTTTTTTAAAAAGTAGCAAAACATACTCCACAGCTGGCTTGAAAATTAAGATGAGAGAAACAAAGATGGCAACGTGCTATTCAAAGGTAGGGCATTTTAAAATCCTGTTTTCTTTACCATGGCTTTAGGCTTCCTTGCCGTAAAGGTCACGCATGCGCTCCCACGAGTCCTCCTGATTCTCTGGGTCCACAGGTGCACGGGACATCTCTGGATTCAAAACCAGCCCATGTCCTGGAGAGCTGATTTACCTTGGGGGCTTGCTCTCAGTAATCAGTGACTGGGAACGGTCCCCAATTTATTCCGGCCCTTCTCACGTTCAGTCTCTTGATGAGCAAATCAGAGATCAATCTGAAAAATCCATTCATGTGTTCATTTGTCCCAATATCTACTTCTTGCCCAGCTCACTCCAGCATCCCGTCTCACCATCCTTTCTCTATGGTGTAGCCTGACACACATCCCGGGAAGGCTATGCACACCCAGCAAAGTCTAAGGCAGAGGTCTGGCAATGAACATAATTTTATTTTGTATACTCATTTTTAAAGAAGTCATTACACTTCGTTCCTAAAGCCACATAGAGGTGATGTCAATTGCTTATCTTAAAAGGTTCTATATAATAGAAGACTGTTTCCAATACCAAATACTAAGGATAAAATACAGATGTTCGCATGTTCATTCTTTCTTCCCCCCCCAACATGTTGGGGGGTGGAGGGAGCTGCAGGCCCCACTCCAGTCGAGCTCTGCTCTCCAGCGGGAACGCAGGGGAAGGATAAGGCAAGTACCATCGCACACAGCACTTCCTAAGTAGCAGTTGTTATGATCATGAAATGCTTTTCAGGAACCGGTGTGATTGTCTTGCGGTCACACTATATATAGCTGGACATTCAAGTGCAAGAGAACAGATGGACTTGACATGCTGTTTTATAGAGCTCAGAATGACAGCTCTCCAGCTCACCTTTGGTGTGGTCTAATAGTCGGCGACCTCGACGGAGGTGGAAGACCCCACACAGGTGCCTTGTCCCCTTGGAGGGGATGGTGTTTGGCTTCACCCCAGCATCCTCGGTCACTGAAGGCCCCTCAGAGCAAGAATCTCATCTGTCCGCTCCAGCAGTCCACACTCCCAGCCTTCTCCCGGGACGGAGCACCCATCATCTGGCTTGAGGGCCTCCTGGGAAGCCTCCCAGCTCTTAGCCTTGCTCTAGGCTCCATACTGCTTCATACGGAACCATGTGAATGACGAGGGTATCTTTCCCATCTCTCAAGGAGCACAGAGAAGTTGGTTGGGGTGGGACTGTACCCCATGTCTTCCCAGGCCACTCTCATGGTTCAAGACTCGCTGGTACAGAGCACCCCACTGGACGCTAGGCCACAAATTGGCAATAGCCCCCACGTGCTTGCACGGCCCAGCGGCAGAAGAGCCATGTCAAGTGTTGTCAAGAATTCTCTCACGGCTCTTTTTTTTTTTTTTTGAAGATTTTATTTATTTATTTGACAGAGATAGAGACAGCCAGTGAGAGAGGGAACACAAGCAGGGGGAGTGGGAGAGGAAGAAGCAGGCTCATAGCGGAGGAGCCTGATGTGGGGCTCGATCCCACAACGCCGGTATCACACCCTGAGCCGAAGGCAGACGCTCAACTGCTGTGCCACCCAGGCGCCCCGCGGCTCTTTGTTCCTACTTGTTAAGGCTCCCGTGAGGAGATCAGAGGCAAGGCTTCTGCAGGCACTGCAATTTCTAGAAGTGGTTATCTCAGAAAAAAGGGAATTACGGTAAAGAAAAGAAAAAAAAAGCAGAGTTTGCTTACGTCCAATTCTGGAACCTGACCAAGGAGTGGAGTAGAATGAAAGTCCTCGGGGAAAGAACGAGAGTGTTGTTTCAGTTCTCTCAGACAGAGTTAACTCCTAAAAAGTTCACTCGGAAGAAGAAAAGGAAACAAACACACTGGTACAGTAACCTTCCAGATTTCCATTGTTTAGGAGGGTGTAAGTGCTGTGGTTTTCTCTTGCAGTGTTTTGGAGCCGCGTTCTCTTAGCCTTACAAAAGAGAGTTCCTTATGCATCATGTCTTACAACACAGGGAAATATTACTTCATGGCTCAAAGAGAACTTTCGACCAGCTTGACTTGTCAGGCATTAGGATGTTAAGATTGATGGAATGTTCTTCAGGGAGAAATAAATGCATATGTATGCATGACTAAAGCTTTTCATTAGTGCGCTCTCTCTTCCTTTCTCTGTCTCTGTCTGTCTCTCTCTTTCTCTTTCTCTTTCTCTCTCTGTGGTGTGTTAAAAACTTCGACTTACAGAGTTTGGTCAATGACTCAAGTCTAGTTAGAAAATTAAACAGCAGAGCTTTCCATTGGAGAGACAGCCTAATACATCAGAGTTAATGTAAACATTTTATATCAGCTTTTAAATGTAAATATCAGTCTCAGCACCGTGGGGCACCCAAAAAGTGTTGTTGACCTATTATTAGTCCTGTGGATACTCTTATCTTATGCTTTCCAACAGAAAAAGTCTCCTTACTCTTGCATATAGTAAGTACTAGGAATATTTTAGTTCTATGAGTAAATATCCACAGTTTTGGTGGGGTAAAGCATTAACCAATCTATTGTCATTCAGAGACTAATTAAATACTGGTTTCTATGGTGATATCATGTGTTGAGAATCTCATTATCCTCAGATATCCCTCTGAATGTTCAGCGTTTCCACACACACACACACACATCTGCAAAACATAGGTAGACATTCAGATGTGATCACATCTCAGGGTTCATTCTTTACCATAACAGGATAAAGCCGAACAGCTGAGTCCTGCTAAAGGCACATCAGACTCGGGCTGCAAGGCATCCTGACATTTCAGCAGAAATGATTTTCAGCACATATTA
Organism: Ailuropoda melanoleuca; assembly: GCF_002007445.2. Classification (NCBI taxonomy): domain Eukaryota; kingdom Metazoa; phylum Chordata; class Mammalia; order Carnivora; family Ursidae; genus Ailuropoda; species Ailuropoda melanoleuca. The sequence goes on from NC_048232.1 coordinate 20,912,794, forward strand.
CCCGGGATGTAAATCTGTACATTAAACTGGAAATGTGATGCCAGCAGAGGTACTTTTCAAGCAGCAGGTGCAACCCCGGGATTTGGTGCGGGTTTTCCTTCAGACCCACAATGCCCATCACTCCTTCTAGTTGACTTCTTGAAGACCTGTTTACACGTCTCACCTCCTCTCTGCCACGGTAGTTAGAAATTCAATATGAGAAGCTTTAGCAATTGCGGCTATGATAAGAATTTACCTACAAGGAAAGAGTAATCTTAAAAGGACGTAGGTCACAGGTCTGGCTGAGGCTAGAGCCCGCAATGAGGCTGATCCGAAGAAGTCCACTTCAAGTGGAAACTGACATAGAGTATTTAGTGGGCATAAGTCTCCGAGGCCTGGCGGTCTGTAGGGCAGGGAAAAGCAGCAAGCCTAATGCTATTTACAAAACAATCCATCGCAATCAGTCCCACACTCTCACATAGTCCATAAGAGGAGATAAAAGCATTTGGCTGCGGTCATCGCTGAGCCCCGAGTAGAAGGCATATTAAATCGCAGGGGTGAGTACCCTGCCACGGAGTCAGGGATCCGCATACTAGATCCTGCCACCTCGTCCCCATCGCTATTGGCTGTGGAACATGCTGTGTGTCCCTTCCCTCTGGGAACGTGAATTTCCTTGTCTGAGACAGAGGGGCAGGAACGATATCTATGTTGGGGAAGCTAGATGAGATCACGTGTGCACAGGGATAGGTGGAGTGCCTGGATTTTGAGAAATGTCAGACATTATCAGTTATTTACTCGCTCAACCACTGTAGTCCCCACAAATAGCCTGCTCCCTCTCTTCTCTATTTCTGTTTGCTGGGCTACTCTTGCTTTGAGTGCTTTTTTTTTTCCAGCTCACAAATGCTCTCTTTCCATACGTACGTTCACGCCCACTTCTGTAACACTACCCCTAACTTACCCAGCTCATCCACCATGATGTTTCCATTCCTGCGGGTCAACATCTTGACTGCCCAGCTCGGTGAGAGGCATAATGAAGACAGTCATAATAGCATGTCCTTTATTTGATGGCATTTTACAAGCACTGACTAAATACTTGTTGAATAAAGTTCTTACATGAGGCAGCAGCTAAAAGGCTGACAGTTTAGAGATGATGTCTCTTATAATCATAATTTGAACCTATTAACTTTCTATAAAACTAGAAATAATAAGTAATTAAGAATTATTCAAGGGAAGATTATTTACAAAGGCATAAAAATAGATGATACCCTATGTGGAGAATTCTTGGGTTTCCGTGAGCTTGGCTTTCAGAGAAATGGTGTGTGATGTTCGGCTTTTTATTTTGCAATCCAGTCATCCAAAAGCCCAGGCAGATCTGGGTAAGTGAAGAGGAGTGAGGTAAAATGTCCTCAAAACAGGAGGCAATGGACTGCTTACTCAGCTGTTAGGATATGCAGTCAAACGGATACTTTTAAATAAAATGTATGCATTCGTTATCACAAAAACGAATTAATTAGAACATGGGCTCCAAAGGAGCAATGAACCAAGAATTAAGGAAGTTAGAATGCACCGGTATATTCAAGATAAACTAGATAGGATCGTTTTAGCTCTTTCTCCCTCATCCTGGCCCTCCTACAGAGTTCTCCAGTGAATAGAACATACTGAAAAACAGATCTAATAAGACAAGGGAATCAGGTTTGGGGAATCTCGCATTTGCGTTGTGAAGCACATAGACCCTCCACGAATGGTTAGAAAGTCAATCTGCTTCTGATCCTGCAGACGTGTGAAATCAGGGACAGCATCAGCCTCGCTGGACCCCACTTGGCTAAAATGCAAATGAAGAGGTTGAATGTGGGGACCTCTAAAGACCCTCCCACTCTCATGTTCAACACGTATCTTGCGCGACGTGGGCGTTATAGTGCATGCTCAAATTCTTACTTCCTAATGTGAAGTCTACTGCATTTTTAAAACATTATTTCACGAACTGTAATGGGCTGACTACTCTCTAGCTGGATGGTGGGGACTGGATACGCTTGAGGGTGGGGTTTCGCTTTGACCATGATTAAATTCAGAGGATAGACCCAAAAAGCCTTGCTAGTTGCCTGCAATCACGGCGCTTTCCTAGACTAGAATTGGAAGGCTTAGGGAAGTCAGGAAGCTTGAACTGGTGTCCCTTGGCCTTGTCTAAGAAAAAAGGTGAGGGTTTTGTGACCACTCTTGAATAGGGAGAAATCCAAGTGTGTTCATATGGACGCGAGCCTGGAAGTAGGAGGGAAATGAGGCCAGCAAGTTTCCTGCTCGCTCTGTTCCCCTGGGCTTTGTAAGCCTAGATGTGTACACGCTTCATATACACCCATCCCGCTCCGATTTCCCTTGAGTAAAATTCTGGTAGATGCAGGTTTACCGCTGTATAAGACTTTCTTGCAGCCGCCAAGTCCCGGTTTGCATATAAGCAGACCTCAAGTCAGTCCTATTAAAGAGAATTTGAAAAAGAAGGAATGGGATCTAGAGAAGAGGAAAGAAGAGAAAAAGGAAAGAGCAGTAGTAAGCTTTTCAGTGCCACCTTAGGAAGACGAATGAACAAATGCAAATATAGTATTCCTTCCCCCAAACGCGAAGGTTTATATTGCTAAAAACCCTTTCGGTTCTGGTCACGGTGAAGTAGCAAGTATCAGAGGCAGCCCCTGACATAAAAACTATAAACCTGAACAAAATACGGGAGGCAGCTGTTCCAGGCAGCGGACAACGGATACCATAAGGTTGTGATCTTTGAAAGGCAGGAAACTGCTCGCTCACCCTGCGATCCGCCCGATGGTGCTTTCCAAACTAGAGCATAGGAAATGGAGCCCCAAGGGACAGGAGTGGTCTCACTGGGCTGAGGAACCAGCAGTCAGGTTCAAGGATGGAGGTAGGAGGGTAAAATGCTATAGAGAAAGGAGCTTCACCTAGAAGGAGCTCCAGAAACCTTGGATTTTCAATGGGTCCTCCTGAATCTTTGGCGGTGGTCTAAGCTGTGCACATGAGACCCTGTGTGGCTGAGACCCTGTCTGAGCAGGACAGAGTCACCATTGGCCATGCAGGGCTGGACAATGTTGGAGTTCCAGCCACCCAGGGGGAGGAGGACTTGCTGAACCCCTCAGGTGTAGAGCTGAGAGCTTAGAAAGGTTAGATCTAGAGCAAGGACAGCCCAACACCTGCCCTAGCAAAGCCTAAAACAAGCTTCAACAGAAGCAGCCGAGCCCTCCGTAAATCAACTGAATGCCAGAAGTAAACCCAGCACTCTTTAAAGAAAGACATCAAAATTCAGCACAAAGTAGCATTTTCAAAGTATATAATAAAAAAAATTATTAGATGTGATGCACTAGAGAAAGGTGACCCATCACTGGGAGGAATAAGAAGCGAATAGGAATAGATCCAAAGATGACACACACTGGAATTATTAGAAAAGATATGATAAATTTGTTCAAGGATTTAAAGGAAAAGATGAATATGAGATATAGATATGGACTCTCAGCCCAGAAATGACAACTATAATAAAAAGAAGCCAAATGGAAATTATAGATCTACAAAATAAAATATTTAAATTTAAATATAATATAATTATCGTAAATATAAAAACATGATTTATAATATAAACTTTACTATATTGGTTTAATAGCAGATAAGACAATTCATAAGAAAAGGCCCATGACCTTGAACACAGGATAATAGAAACCTTCAAAGCAAAAGCACAGAGAGGAAGAAAGGACTTTTAAGTTAACTTTAACAGAGCCTCAGCGACCTGTGGGACTGCATCAAGTAATCTAACATACCCGTAATTAGAGTCTCAGAAGAAGAGGAAAGAGACGGATTGAGAAGGAAAAAACATTTGAAGATATAATGGCTGAAATGTTTCTGATCTTGTGGAAAAATTTCAACCCAAAGATTCAAGAATATCAACAAACCTCCAACAGAATAAACACAGTGATAAAGACATCCAGACACATCAGAGTTGAAATGCTGAAAATTGAGCCTTAAAGTCAGCTGGTGTGTATAATACCCTGTGATAAGATAGGGATGTATATGGTAATCTCTAGGGCAACCATTAAAAAATAAAACAGAGGTGGGGCACCTGGCTGACTCAGAGGAGTGTGTGACTCTTGATCTTGGGGTCATGCGTTTGAGCCTCACGTCGGATGTAGAGATTACTTAAATAAATAAATATTTAAAAAAATAAAACATAGAGGTATAACCTAAAAAGCCAACTTAAGGAGAAAAATCAGATACCAAAGAAACAACAACAACAACAAAAAAACCCTGAATTTAAAAAATCAGGGAATGAGATAGAAAGAAATGAAAAACACAGTTGGACAATTGAAAAACAAATAGCAAATAACTACACGCCCCTCCCCCAAACAAGTGTAATAGTCCTGGGGGTAGCTCAGTTCCTGTGGGAAAAGTCCTTACAGATATTATTATAGTCATGAAATCACGTAAGCATAGCAGCACACAAAATCACTAGCAATACCTATGATAATTTACATACTGGTATTAATTCTAATTAATTAATTCTAATATTAAATTAGTATGAATGCATCTTTAATAATCCCCATTGACTCTCTTGTATGCCAAAAAAATGTTAGGACCTTCTTTCCTAGCAGTTTGAATAAGAAGCTTGGGAGTCTGCCTTGCCTCAGATAAAATACATCTTAAGACTAAGAGCTGATTCCACAGTGATTGAGGTATTTCTGATTCTGTATCTGGGAGTTCCACTAAACTGCTGGCTTCATGATTCTGATGCTCTGTCTGCCTGCCCGAGGCGGTGGAAGATATTCAACTTGCAGCCATACAGACCTGCTGTTAGGGTGTCGACTAGTCCTCTGGATGAGCCAGGTGCAAATGTCCTCAGTGCACGGGGGAGAGTGACCCGAAGGTTGATAGATGGCGGGACTGCGGGACTGAGGAACAGGTCATGGGTATTGTAGACATAAGTAACCCGAGCCTCAAAGCAGGATGTTGTTTATGGTAGGAGTTACAGAGGGCACAGTGGAAGGGTAGCGGGGGAAGGAAGAGTTTGGGCACAGTGAAATCAGCTTAGGGAGGAGAAGAAGTGAAGGAAAGAGGCTTAATTCTGTTTCCTTCGATTTTCCTTTTGCATTGACTTCCGTTCTTTAGAAATTGCCATTCTGCCTGCACTGCGCTAAGGGGGAAGTCCAGTACATTCTTCCATTGTTATTGTTGTTGGCAGCACAGGGCACTGGACACCGATAGCTCTGAAGGGGCGGGCAGTGTCCAACGGGAGAGGACTGAGACCCACGTGTGGACGCTCCGTCTCCAGTTTGGAGATATCCTTCTAGAGCCCTTCTCTGCCAACACAGCGAGGGATCCGCATTTCACGTATGAAGACAAGTCCTTCCTTTACAGATAATGTCTAGGATTTAATTCCACCGCTGCCGTGGTCATGTGAACACAAGCAACTTAACCTCCATGTACTTTGTTGTCTTCTAGAAACTGTGGAAGGGGAGATTTACAATGCACCCAACTGGTGGGGAGTCTCCCGAGACAAAGTCATTACAAAGACTTTTATGTCATGTGTGATAAAATAGAATCAGGATTCCATTTCTCCAGCTTTTAAAAGCAACGTGTAATGAAGTCAATGCACCATTTTACAATGACTAATAAAATTTAATTTAAATACGAACTTTAGTAATTTATAAAATTGAAAGAAATGCCAATGACTTACTAAGGTTTTTTTTTTTTTTTGCTTTACTCAAAACATATGAACACTATTTTCTTGTTCTTTCGTAACCTCTTGATAGTCATAAAAGCCAACATATTACCCACATCAAAAATATTGTAAGTCTATTACAGTGTCTAAAGGTGGTTTTTACTCCATGATCTTGGTAGTATTTCTAAAGAGGCATTGAGCACAAGGACTAGACTCTCTTACATCCGCTTGGTGACTGATTTCCTTGATTTTCTAGCAGAATTTAGAAAGCTTCACTTTTTAAACCTCGCAATGGCCATCAAATTAAGGAAAAACATTAACTCAACTCCCAGTCTTTCCTGGGGTAGAACTTCAATCCTGGAGTCTAAATCGGGCTTTTATGGCTTGCTGAAGGTCGTGTCCAAGGCGTTGCGATTTCCATGGCCGAGTTGTCCTTATAACGAGCTCCAGAGACATCTTGACTCAGATTGCCTCAGACCAGAAGCCAATCAGCAGGCATAGGCGAGTCCAGTTACGTGATTATTTCCTAAATCCAGTGTTTTGACGCTTTTGTTTTACTTTTAAATGTGGCCAAATCCAGACGTCTCTGAGCTCATGAGCAAAATTAAAACAGATAAACGCATTGGTGCGGAACCCCAGACAACCTCTCTCACACTCAGACGTAACACAACTCAATCAGATTCAGCTGTCTGCATGGCAAGGGTCCGAAAAGAAAGGCTTCGCACAAAGCTTCTGAGGTTGAGAAACCCGGGGCTATGTGGAGTGATTTGTTCTTAGTTTTTTTCTTCCCCACGGTTCTGATTTTTTAAGTGTAGGGCATTACCCATTGCCTGTAGCTCATTAATCACAGGAGCTTTTGATTATGAAAAGTGCAATCCAAAAGATAGGACTCGGAGGACTTGGCAGAGAGGTTCTGTGCCCATCCCTTACATGTGCCAGAGCACCCTGCTCTCTGCCAACTATGATTACACTTGGCATTAATTGAAGATGCCGAGAGCTATAAGCCTTCCTGAATTTTGCCACCTGGAGCAGATTAAAATCTGGGTCTGCCGGTGAGGAGGTCTGAGGGATTGGGAATACAAGGCTGTTTTAATCTTTTCCAAGTCAGGCTGTTTAGAAATATCCATACATCAAATGTTCATGGATCTCATACAATTTCCTTCTCTGGGGAGAATTCAATTACCAGCAACATGAAGTGGGATTAGCTTGTTGTGGTGAGCCATCTGGAGAGAGGAGATGCACCATCCCTGGGAAATATGTTCAGAGATTTGCCACCATGATTTTGAAGGCGTTCCTGATGGTGCTCAAAGGTACAGTGATGTTTCCTATGAAAGCCTTGTTCAGTTGACCCAGTGAAATTAAAACGTAACAGGAGAAAAATCTAGACCTCCCTTGGTGCTGAAATAGTCCTCTACCCCAGGAGGCTGATATTTGGGTTTCAAGGACTGGCTTGAGGACTTGTAAAGCTACAATAACAACAACAACAAAAACCCACAGTGGCAACTGTCCTGAAACTGTAATGTATATAGATAAACAGAGGGGCTCATGAAAAGGAGAGGGAATGGAAGGAGGGGCTAATGGAGAAATCACTCAGAGTCAGAATTCAGCTCTCTGGATCATTCCGGAGTGTCAGGTAATGGCTGACTCCCTTGAAGAAACAATTTAGATTAAGCTAGACTCCTAGAAACAATTTAGATTAAGCTCAGAACGCAGAGGACTCAAAGGAGCACAGAAGGCAAAGAGCCTTCACATTTTAATGGAAAAAAAAAACAAATTACCATAGTCTGGGGATAGAGAAAAGATGGTGCAGGAGATCAAAGGCCAGCCCAAAGTTCCCTGGGCCAGCTCAGGTCATCTGAAATGACGTCAGTCTTCAGAGCAGTATGTCAGTCTTCTGGGGGGAGAACTGAACCTCAATGAAAAAGTAAGTGCTGGCCACACCAATCTGGCCAGGAAATGTCTGTGATATGGGGGCAGAACCAGATCGATTAGGAAAATAACAGATTATTTTAAAATTGATTTTATTAATTATTTACCATCCTCACAATTAAAATTAGTGACAAACTACACATATTGTCTTCTTCAATTTGTAAATACAGTATGATAATCCAAAAAACACTGAAGTCATTAAAATTATGATACGTAGCTACATCGATTGATTTTGAACAATAGACGTAAAAACTTCTAGACTCATTGGGCGAGACTAGCATAAGTTTGATATTAAAACCAACCAATGGCACCGTGAGAAAGGAAGATAACAAAGTAAACTCGGTTTTGACTATAAATGTGAAAATCCTAAATAAAATATTGGCAAACTGTCGGAAAAAATGTGTAAAAAAAATACATCATGACCAAGGTGGGTTGATCTCAAGATTTCAATGAGGGTTTACCACTAGTAGAAGTCTATTAATGTAATATACTACATTTACATAGTAAAAAAGAAAGGCCATATGTTCATCTCATTCGATACAAGAAAGCCAACAAATAAAAGTCAACACTCATTCATGACAAAAACTCAGTATACTAGGAATAGAAAGGAACATCTCCATCCTAGTAAAGATTACCAAAAATCTACAACAAACAACATGTGTATTGGAGAAATGTTAGAAGCATTTCTGTTATAGTCCCTATATCTGTTCAACATTTACTGTAGGTCCAAGCCAGCACAATAAGAAATTAAAGACATAGATGGGGTGCCTGAGTGGCTCAGTCCTTAAGCATCTGGCTTCGGCTCAGGGCGTGATCCCAGGGTCCTGGGATCGAGCCCCGCATTGGGCTCCATCCCAGGGTCCTGGGATCAAGCCCCGCATTGGGCTCCATCCCAGGGTTCTGGGATCGAGCCCCGCATTGGGCTCCCTGCTCTGCTGGGAAGCCTGCTTCTTCCTCTCCCACTCCCCCTGCTTGTGTTTCCTCCCTCGCTGGCTGTCTCTCTCTCTATGTCAAATAAATAAATAAAATCTTTTTAAAAAAAGGATTAAAAAATAAAATAAAAATAAAATAAAGATATAGAGACTAGAAAGAAAGATATATAACAATAAGATTGTTTTCACAGAAAATGCAAGAAACTCTTCAAGACAAACTATTGAATATAAGAAGACAGTCTGGAAAGATTACTGGATAAAATACCAATATTCCAAAATTGCATTTGAATACACAATAAATAATTAGATATTAGAATATGTAATAAAACACACAATAGCAACAAAAGTTACAGAGTTTCTATAAATAAATGTAACAAAATATGGGCAATGCTTCTATTGATAAGAACATGAAACTATGGAAAAACACAAAAGAAAACCTAAATAAAAGAAGACCTACATTACTTTTATCAATATCATCAAAAATAGCAATTGTCTACCCCTTAGTTTATAAACTCAATGCAATTCCAACCAATAGTCCAATAGAGTTATTTTCATGCAACTAAATATATGGAAGGCACTTTTATATTTTACTTGGATGAATGAAAACCCAAGAATAGCCAATACATTTTTGAAGAAGGGAGATTTATATTTGCTAAATATTTAAGCTTAATATAGAATTATAGCATTGAAACAGGGTGGTACTGGTACAGAGATAAACACAGAGGCCAATAGAACAGAATAGACTCTTGGATAAGTGGTGTAGTAAATGAACAGTTATAAGGAGTTCTGACAACTGGCTCTCCATGTAGAAAAAGACAAAAGTAGACCCTTACCTCACACTGTATACAAAAATTAATTTCACACACAAACTAATTTCAAGTGGACTGAAAATGTAAAATGTGAAAAATAAAACTATAAGCTTTAGAAGGTAACATAAAAGAATGTCATTATTACATAAGATCCATTCAAATAAATAGGAGATTTTAAAAAATCCGTACAGGTAAAATTTTAAAACAAAATGTTAAGCAAGTTGGAGAAGGATACACGCAGTGTGATGACAACAGTGTGTACTGATTGTGGAATATCATACCCATACACATATGGGAATAAATACAATAAAAGCATAAACAAACTATGAAGGTAAAGGAAGACAGATTTGACCACTTAACAGTTAAAACTTCCATACGAAAGATATAACAAGCAAAGTAAAAATCCAATTCATTATAGGAGAAAACAGTTGAAACCCATATAATCACCAAAAAATCGGTATGCGTAATAAAAAAATTCTAGCAAGCTGTAATATAAAGAGAAAGGATCTAAAAGAAAAAGAGACAAGAAGGCACACAATTCACACATGGAAAACCTTAGTAGGTAGGAAATGTCTGAAAAGATTCTCATCCCCTTTAACAATCAGGGAAATGAAAATTAAAGACCAACGAAACCCCATTTTGTATCTTGGTAAAAGTTAGTAAATCCCATAACATGAAATACTGACAAAGATGTGGGGAAACGGGGAGTCGTGCCTGTTTTTGGTACCACCACTTTGAAGAGCAATAGGAAAGGCCTGGGAAAGCGAAAGGTGCATTATTGTTTGATCCAACAGTTGTACTTCTAGAAGTCAACTCTAGAGAAATCCAGCGCGAACAAGGTTTGTACACAGTTATGCATTCATAGCATGGTAGCATGGTCTGCGAGAGCTGAAGAATGAAAACGTCCCACTGTGTCTAAGTAGAATAATGACTCTCTTCTGGCTTATCGAGCCAACATATCTCATAGAGCAGTTAAATGAACGAAATAAATCTGTATCTGTCTATCTATATATAAATACTGAATGACAAAGTCGTAAAAGCATACCAACCATGATGCCTCTTACGTCGGGTTTAAAAACACCCTAAACAATAGTTGAATGTGTTTTAAGATACAGTTATTTGTATCCCATGAACGGTGCCCAACCAAGTTTGAATTTGCCCCCAAGGGACATGCGACAGTGTCACAACTAGAGGAGGATGCTTCTGGAGTCTAGTGGGTAGAGCCCAGGAATGCTGCTTAATACCTTACAATGCATTCATTGTACAACGGTTTCCCTCCCTTCCTCCAACACACATCAAAGGATTATTTGTCCCCAAATGTCTAAAATTCTGAGGTTAAGAAACTTTAGTCTAGATCCAGCCTATTCAAATCACATAACTGAGAATGCGGCTGGGGGGTGTGGTTACCGGGGTGGGGGCGGAGTTTGTTCTTTAAAGAAAAATCAGAGTTTAGGCCAAGGAGAAGGGGAAGTATTTAAAACCTGTCAACCACACTATATATAAAAAAGATTGAAAGGATATATAGCAAAATATGATCAGTAACGATTTCTGAGACAGCGCTCAAGATTTTTTTTTTTGCATACTTCTATTTTCTAATTTGTCCAAAAGGAACATGAGCATTTGTGAAATTAAAAAGAAAATCCTTCAGGGCGCCTGGGTGGCACAGCGGTTGGGCATCTGCCTTCGGCTCAGGGCGTGATCCCGGCGTTATGGGATCGAGCCCCACATCAGGCTCCTCCACTGTGACCCTGCTTCTTCCTCTCCCACTCCCCCTGCTTGTGTTCCCTCTCTCACTGGCTGTCTCTATCTCTGCCGAATAAATAAATAAAATCTTTAAAAAAAAAAAAAAAGGGGCGCCTGGGTGGCACAGCGGTTAAGCGTCTGCCTTCAGCTCAGGGCGTGATCCTGGCGTTATGGGATCGAGCCCCACGTCAGGCTCCTCAGCTATGAGCCTGCTTCTTCCTCTCCCACTCCCCCTGCTTGTTCCCTCTCTCGCTGGCTGTCTCTATCTCTGTCTAATAAATAAATAAAAAATCTTTAAAAAAAAAAAAAAGAAAGAAAATCCTTCGAAAGTACAAAAAATGTGTCTTTTCACCAAAAAGTATTTTCTCCAAAATTTTATGCTTCAGAACAGATCAGTTTCACTGAGCACACGTTTATGTGTTATTATTCTTGGGTATTACCTATTTTGTTTTCTACCTTTCCCCTTGACGTTGTTTCATGTAGCTAATTACATAAATCCAGATAATCTTCATATCAGATGTTTTAATGGCTATATAATGTTTCACTATAGTACTATGTCAAGATTTACTTAGCCACTTCCCAGCTGTTAATGATTTTAGATTCTTCCACCATTACGAAAAGCACAGCTATAAACATCTTTGCAAAAATTTGCTATATCCCCTTATTGAGTCTTTCCTTAGGATAGGCTCTCCAAAGCAGATTTGCCAAATCGAAGGATACAATGAGTTCAGTGATCCTTTGGTACATGCTGTCAGATTTCTTTCCAGAAAAAATGATGCTACCATTTCTACAATCAATATATGAGTATACCTGTGTCCCCAAAGCACTATTAACTCTGGTTTAAAAAAATTGTTATTAATAATACATATGAAACAGTATATTGGGCTATTTTAATTTGCAATACTTTAATTATTAGGGAAGCTAAATATTTTTTCCCAGCGCTTGTTCACTAACCATCTGCTCATATCCTTTTACCATCTGTCCAGTCAGATCTGAGCTGCCCATATAGATAATATTAATTTCCCTTATATTATAATAGTAAATGTTTATAGGTTATTACAATGCTCCCCTGTTGTTTTCCTTTTTTATTTTTCCAATTTGGGACTGTGATGCTTCATTTTATGTGTCAATTTGACTGGGCCATGGGATACCCAGATAACTAAACTTTATTTCTGGGTGTGTCTGTGAGGGTGATTCTAGAAGAGATTCATGTTTGAATTGGTGGGCTGAGTAAAGCCAGTGGCCCTCCCCAGCGTGGGCCAGCATCCAATCACGGAAGGCAGAGGACGGTTGAATTGCTGTCTGCTTGACTGCTTAAGCTGGGTCATAGGTCTCCACCTGACCTCAGCACACCTGCTTCTGAACATTCCATCCCTCAGGACTTGAAACTACAGCCTGGCTTTCTGGGTCTCCAGCTTGTAGACTTCTCAATCTCCATAATCGTGTGTGCCAACCGCTTACAAAAAAATTTCTTTATATTCTATAAGTCTCCCACTGGTTCTGTGTCTCTGGACATCCCTGACTAATACAGGGACTAATCATCTTTTGTTCCGTATTTTGTGGTCAACTTGTATGCATTTTAACTCTCCTGCACCTGAAACTGTCCATCTTTGCATTGGCCCATTGGTAATTAATTCCTTTCGTTGTTTCTGTTGCCTGAAAATCCTTTTCCTTTCCAAATGGATATGTGTAGCCTTGTTTTATTTCATAGGTATATATGTATATATACATACATATGACACTAAATTTGACTAAAAAATTCCGACTTCTTTTGGTTGATGTAAGTTTTCATCCTAAGCCTTAGACTCTAAGCTTATTTTCCTGTCTTGATAGTCACCTTTCCCCAAAACACACATTGAATGATTTTTATCTCCCGTTGTTTATAATATATTAAATATATATCGATTTGGGGAATCTCTATTTGCCTCCCAGGCCTAATTTTTGGTTAGCCCATTTTGATAAATACCGTTTCCTAATAGCCAACTTTAATATATGGTATAGCCAGGATTACTTTTATTACAAAAGTATTTTTTCCACACTTTGTCAATTTTGATAAAGTAACCCACTGAAATTATAAATGATATTGCTTAAATCTGTAAGTTAACTTGAATATTATTTTAATCTTCACTGTTTCAGCTCTCTGGTCAGCAGGAGAGTATAACTTCCCATTTTTCACCAAATGTCCTACGATTACAGACTTCTGAGAGTTCAGTTATCATTCAATTTCTAGTTCGAGGCCGTCCTGCTCTGCACTTATCCTATTTTACAGATGATCGAACCAAGGCCCCTAAACCTATGTCTGGTTAGGGAATAGCTGAAAATAAGACCTATCTCATTTGGCACTTTTTCTATCACATTTATTCAAGTCTTCATTTGCTCCTTTTAATGCTTTAAAACATTTACAGATATTGGGGTGCCAGGTGGCTCAATTGGCTGAGCTTCCGTCTCTTAATTTCAGCTCAGGTCGTGATCTTAGGGTCATGGGATTGAGCCCTGGGACAGGCGCATGACAGGCCCCCTGACAGTCCATCGTTGGGCTCCAAGCACAAGTGGGGATTCTGCTTGAGATTCTTTCCCTCTGCCCTTGCCACACACTCTCTCTCTCTCTCAAAAAAATAAATCTTAAAAAAAATGTTTACAGATCTTAGTTAGATATATCCCAGTTAGTTCATTCCTAGGACTTCTCTAGATTGCCACAGAAAATATGAGCATTGATACTGAACTTTAGGCATACGGTTTCTTCAGTGGGGAGATAATGCACACAGCTTATCCTAAATGTTTTTTTGGTAGGGAAAAGCGAATCGGCTTTTGAAATGATCTCCCATTTTCCGGGTCACTCTTATCTTTTTAAGGATTTTATTATGAACAATAGTTTCTTATGCATTACAGTCTGGGGGAAGTGTGTCAGATACACAAAGAGATCAAGTTACAGAATCTTGCCTTTCCAAGAGATTCTCACAAATTCCAAACACTAGGTATAGAGTATCAGTTTCATACAATAGAAAATCCCAAATAAGAGAAAATTTATTTTCTCTCTCTTTGGTTTAGAGAAAATATGGACTTATCCATGTAATGAGAAACCTGAAGGTAGGCAATCCGTTATATTGGTTATAGTGTCATCAGAGACCCAAGCCAACTTCCTGACTTCTGCTTTGACATCAGGGTGTGGGTCTCATGATCACGTATTATCAGAAGATTGCTAGTGCTCCAGCCATCACGACTAATTACCAGGGCAAAGGAAGAGCAATAGGCCAGTCCTAACCAAGTCAGATCTTCCTTAACTGGTTTCCCTAGAAGCCTCCAGGTGATGTCTGCTTTTGTCATTGCCCAAAACTGTGTCAAATTACCACCACTAGCGACAAGGGAGCTGGTGGGTGAAACATTTTTAGCTAGGCACCCTGCTACCCTCAATAAAATCAAAGATCTGTCTGTAAATAAAGACAGGAGAATGAATATTGACCAGGCAGCTTGTAGTCGACCACTCAGCATCCGTGGTAAAACATAAACAAGGGTTTTCTTTAGACCAAGGCCATTTGCTAATGAGAGATCGGCACATGGTCTTCCCAGTTAAGTTGGACTTAGACAAGTGGTGGTGGGCAATAACCCCAGTTTAGGGATAAGGAAACTGAATATTTGACCAAGGTCATGCATCTCATAATGTAAGATACCCTGAACTGGGTCTTAGGTCAGACTCCATGTTTTTTCACAATGTTACAAGGTTAAATTTATTTCTGGGGAATAAATTTATTTATTGGGATTGGGAGGGTTGAAGATGAGTGGGATACACTTCTGCTATTTCTTGATAGTTTCTAAAATCTAAACTGTAGGGGGACTTTACATACTCTTCCACCAACTCGCAGCGTGACCATGAACAAGCTACTTAACCTGCCTGGAGCAATCAAATACAAAACCAGTCAGGCATTGCAAGCAAAGAACACTACATACCGCGATCCCTCATGAACATGGATGCAAAAGCTCTAAACGAAAGTTTTGATAAAATTAGATGAATAAAAATTTTTAAAATGCAATCTATATTTTCTGATCCAGTGTGTATATATGTGTGTGTGTATGTGTGTGTATGTGTATGTGTGTGTGTATGTGTGTGTATGTGTATGTGTGTATGTGTGTGTGTATGTGTGTGTGTGTTTATGTGTGTGTGTATGTGTGTGTGTGTGTGTGTGTAGATCTATATCTTCATCTATAAATCCTGGATTCATTCTTTTATTTATTTATTATAATATTTGAAGATCTATCTAGGAGGTTCCCAACAGTGAGCTGAACACTATACATTGTTGAAGGAGAATAAGCAAGGCAGAATCTTACAGTATTGGACTCGGGAAGATTTAAAAAAAAAAAAAGAAAAGCCTCAAATGCTGTTGTGTGGCTTGTTGGTTTTGCCACCATTTCTGAATTGAAATTGTGCAGCAAAGCTAAAAAAAGATGCATAACTTTATTGGAAGCCTCATCTATCAAAATTCAAAAGAGAGGAAGGGAGAATGGCAAGAGCAACCTCAGAGGAGGCTTCAAAAGCTGATGCATTCAGAGTAAAGCACACACTAAACAGAACACCCAAGTTCCACAGGCATAGACTGGAGGATGGGAGATGCTTGGTGCTAAACGTACCTTCTAGATGATATGTTGTATAGTACCTTTCAAGTGGAAAGTGTTAAGAATTAGGAATTTGGGGCCCTGGGAGAGGGCGGTGTGTGTGTGTGTGTGTTTTGTGTGTGTATCTATTTCAAGAAAATCTCACGAACATCCTTCTGATTTCTCTTCTTGTCTTCTGCTTGGTGACACTTCCGATCATCTCCGAAAAATATAGTGTTGCCCTGACTTCCAGAAGCCACATTTCTGTTCCTGACTCCTACATACTGGCTGGTCGTGTGATGTTGACAAACCACTAGGTACACTGGCCCCATTGTCCCCATGAACAAAATAAGGTAGATGGCCAGGTGATCTTGCAGGCACCTTCAAACAAAATGCATGGCCCAGGTGAATGATCTCTGCCACTTGGATCCCAAGCACACAGCATGTTTAAAGTAATTATATTATTTTAATATGAATTCTACAATACAACCTTATGACATAGCATGAAAAACACTGGAAAAATTACATCACTGGGATCATCCAAAACGAGGTTGATCACTTAACATTGAAGTGCTGTGACATCTTTGATAATATTATTTACCCAAAAGAAAAGGAAGCACATATGCATACAAAGATTTGTACAGGAAGGTTCCTAGCAGCTTTATTTCTAATAAGGAAAAATTGGAAATAATCTACATGTCTATCAATAGATGACTAGATAAATACATTGTGGTATATCCATAAATGGAATACTACTCGGCAGGAACAGGGATTGCATTTATATGCAACTCAAGAAAATGCAAAACAATCTACAGTCCATAATATATACAATTCTAGCAAATGCAAACACAGTAAAACAAATCAGTGTTTGGGCTGGGGGGGTGGGAAGTGGAGTGGGGAACGGCAGTGGAGGGAAGGGAGGGCGGCGGGGAGAACCATGGGGAGGCGGTGGGCATGCTGGAGCAAGTAGGTGGGCACGGGAAAGGGAGCTAGGGAGGCCAAGGGGAGGCCGGTAGGGGTAGGAGCCCGAGAGGGGTAGGAGGAGGTACCGCAGAGGGGAAGAGCTGGTTAGTGGCAGGACTTGGAAGGGTGGACGCGGGGGTCGGAGAAGCCGGGAGAAGCCACCGGAGGAGAGAAGCGGGGGTGGGGGGGATGGGGGGTGGAGGAGAGGCCGGGGTAGGCGGGGCGCGCGAGGAGGGAGGCGGGGCGCGCGAGGAGGGAGGCGGGGCGCGCGAGGAGGGAGGCGGGGCGCGCGAGGAGGGAGGCGGGGCGCGCGAGGAGGGAGGCGGGGCGCGCGAGGAGGGAGGCGGGGCGCGCGAGGAGGGAGGCGGGGCGCGCGAGGAGGGAGGCGGGGCGCGCGAGGAGGGAGGCGGGGCGCGCGAGGAGGGAGGCGGGGCGCGCGAGGAGGGAGGCGGGGCGCGCGAGGAGGGAGGCGGGGCGCGCGAGGAGGGAGGCGGGGCGCGCGAGGAGGGAGGCGGGGCGCGCGAGGAGGGAGGCGGGGCGCGCGAGGAGGGAGGCGGGGCGCGCGAGGAGGGAGGCGGGGCGCGCGAGGAGGGAGGCGGGGCGCGCGAGGAGGGAGGCGGGGCGCGCGAGGAGGGAGGCGGGGCGCGCGAGGAGGGAGGCGGGGCGCGCGAGGAGGGAGGCGGGGCGCGCGAGGAGGGAGGCGGGGCGCGCGAGGAGGGAGGCGGGGCGCGAGGAGGGAGGCGGGGCGCGCGAGGAGGGAGGCGGGGCGCGCGAGGAGGGAGGCGGGGCGCGCGAGGAGGGAGGCGGGGCGCGCGAGGAGGCATGCGTCCACTCTGCCGGGCCCCGTGCGCGGCGTCATGGCGCGCCTGCTTGGGGTGCTATGGGGTCTGCCCTTCCGAGAGATTCCTCTGCGGGCTGTAGGGGGCAGAGCGGGCAGTGGCGGCGCAGGGGCCGGTCTCGGGGACGCAGGTAGGACGCGGGCCGCGCAGGCCCCGCCGCCGCCTCCTGGGTTTCGGTTTCACTTCACCTGCCTGGACTAGGGGTCCTGAGCGCTGGTTCTGCACCTGGCGCTTCCTTCTCGAGAAATTTCTTGGGTGCGCCCGTGTCCGCCCCTCCTTGCGGTCCAGGACGGTGGGTTGTACATTTAGAGGGGTGTGGGCGGTTGTCACCGATTTCCTCCCCCAACCCTACGTAAAATGTCGGGCTCAGGAGCCCCTGGTGCTTATCCCCGGACTCCAGGCGAACAAACGCGGTGGTTGGTTGGGTCAGCGACCCGGCACTCTGCGCTCCCTCCTGTAATGGCCTGTGGTCTGTTACACTGTCCCCCTCTTAAATTCTTGTGCTTCCTTTCCCAGGTGGGAAGCAAACAGTTCAGACTTTGGATTCCTGTGGATTTGCTTCCTGCCCTGCTGTTTCTATGTGTGTGTGCCCCGGCCCCAGGGAGATGTGTGGGCTAATAACTCGTTCCCTTTTAGACTGATAATCTTTGTTCGTCAATGGCTGAGAGACAGACCAGAGAAAAGCGTGTGTGTGCGCGTGTGTGTTTCTTCGAAATGAGTTTGGCTCCTCTGTTAGATTGGGGCACATTTGCCTTTTTCGCCTTTTAGTATGGAGTCACCCGTGGAGACCTGTGTCAATTGCCCTGTATTTCAGGTATATTTCAGGGTAATTTAGCGCTCCCTGTGTTTTGGCTTCATGGGCAACTGCCCAGCTGTCCCATCTCTGAATCCGATTGTCTTATGTGTCCATTGAAGAAATGTAAAGATACCTGTTTCCTCTGAAAACGTATCCAATCACTTGGAATTCTTTTAATCCCCTGAAGTTTTCAAAATGTAGTTTTAAGTAAATAAAATCACAGGCAGTATGGAGTAGTGGCTGATCCAACATGACTTCCAGTCATGGCCCTCAGCACCCCTCGGTGTCTTAGCCAATCTGATGATATTCGTTGCATACCTACTGTGTGCCAAGCATTGGTTTTCTGAGAACCACAGGCGATGGAAATATTATGTGGGCTGGAGCTCTCCTCATCCCCCTTGATAGGATAGTGGTTTCAATGGAAATGTGTCCTTTATGTTTATGCTAGTGTTGTCAGAAATAGCCCTAATGAATTGCCTTAGGATCTAAAGTTCTTCAGCATTTAAAATTTGGCCAGTCTCCAATACATAACAGGAGCTGTGTAACTTATCAAACACCCCCTCCTGAGAATTTATTCCAAGGAAATAATTCAAAAGAAGAAGCTATGTGTAAAAAAAATGTTTCTAACAGCACTACTCTTAGAACCAGAAACTAGCTATAACCGAAATGTCCTTCAGTTAAGTAATGCTTAAATAAACCAGAAAAGTTCAATTCAGCAAACTGTTACAAGCACCCATTAAAAATTATAGACAGGTAATAGTTTGGTGGCTAAGGGCTTTGGTGTTGACAGTGCCACTTACTGGCTGTCTTTGGGCACGTCCTGAACTTGGTAAGCTTAAACCTGTTTTTTTCTTCTGTAGAATAAGGATAACGATAATAGTAGGGTTGTACAGAATAAATGAAAAAAAAGTAAAATGCTTCATCATAATGATTGGCATTTAGTAAGCACACAATAAATGATAATTATAATTACATAAATAAATGGAAAGGACAAAAGTGTAGCTACATTTAACCTATGTTATAGACTTAGGAAGGTTGAGAGAGAAACGAGAAGACGTTGATAGTGATGGAGGACAGTTCCACAGCACTGAGATTTCTGATATGCAAGAGGCACCACCCCTATGATTTTGTCGTCGAGACTGACAAGAGCAAACTGAAAGAGGAAAGTAAGAAGTATCCTGGAGAAGACTGTTGTTTCAGGAAAACATTCTAGAAATACCCTGCTAGGAAACCATCTTGAGCATTGCTTGAACCAGTCTAGTCACTGGGGTGGGAAGGGAGACTAGTCTGCAAATTAGAGTGGGCTGAGGGGTTCTTTCTATACCTGTTCATAATAGATTCCCTTAGTCTCAACAAGTATTTATTGAAACAAGGCTTGTTTGTATGTGACACTTGGCAGTATAGCAGCTACGGCCAAAAGGTTAACAAAACCAGAAGGAGGTAACCAGTAGGTGACCATAGGACCAAGAGGAGGGTGTTCTTTAAAGATGAGAAGATGTAAGCCCTCCCCAGGAAACACATGACCAAGAAGAAAGACAGCCTGTGCAACCCACAGCACAGAGAAAGGAACCCAAAGGAATCTGAGTTTATCAAAGCATAGTTCAAAGAAAAGCTGTGTAGCTAGCTAGTACAACAGCGAGAGCAACCAAGTCTTCTGGTGGTGAAGATAGCAAGAAAATGCAGAGGGAATCTGGAAGACATGCGGCCCCAAAAGGACCAACTCAAGGTGCAGATGATGTGGCTTGAGGACAGAAAACACCTCAGTCACACACAAAAGGACATGAAGACCAGTGTGGAATCATCTCTGGCCACTGGTGGCCAAGTGACCTTACTCATTCCTAAATTCTCACTTGTTGTGTGTCGTATGTACAGGCACCTAAATTGCTGTTTGGTAAAACTGTGCAGAATTTACTCCTAATGCAACATTCATTCAGAATGTAGTTGTTTCCTAAAGCATAGTATATTAGTTG
Source organism: Ailuropoda melanoleuca (assembly GCF_002007445.2). Classification (NCBI taxonomy): domain Eukaryota; kingdom Metazoa; phylum Chordata; class Mammalia; order Carnivora; family Ursidae; genus Ailuropoda; species Ailuropoda melanoleuca. Next base: position 20,933,045 of record NC_048232.1, read on the forward strand.
GCTGGAACAGCCACAACAAAATACCACAGGCTGGAAGGTTGAAACACAATTTTATTTCGTCATCATTCTGGAGGCTGGAAGTTCAAGATCAAAGTGTCAGCAGGGTTGGTTTCTCCTTCGGTCTCTCTGGTTTGCAGATGGCCATTTCTCTGTGCTCATGCATCCCTAGAGTTTCTTCCTCTTCATATAAGGATACTGGTCAGATTGGTCCCATCCTTATGGCCTCATTTTAACATAATCACCTCTTTAAAGGCCCCATCTCCAAAATACAGCCATATAGATTACGGCCCGCCCATATGACCTCGTTTGGCCTTACTTATCTCTTTAAAGGCCGTATCACCAAATACATTGCATTCTGTGGTACTGAGGATTAGGACTTCAACATATGAATTTTGGGAGGACACAGTTCAGCCCATAACACCGTGGTTACAGAAACCTCTCTAAGTGACCCAGACCACATATGTGCTGACCTGAGAGCACCTAGCTGACCCCGGGCAGTTTGGTATCAAGGCAGAGTTCGTCTTCTCTTGACAGAGTCTTCCAGGCTGGCAGATTTTCAGTTAAATTTTGCATAATTGGTGCTCGAAGAGCAACTAGTCTGAACGTTGTTACCCACCTATGAAACCTTTCATGCACATAGTGTAAAAGGTACATAGTGATAAGATTAGTGGAGTCATGAAAAATGTACTTTCTGATTTAGATGAAGGAGTAATTCTTCCATCTAACAAATATTATTTTTAAATTTTAAGCTAAAAAAAAAAAGAAGAGGGAGAAGGGGAGTATCTGAAAACAAGTAGTCACTGTAATAGGTATAGTAAAATACAGAATGATTGGAGAGGGAGCTGGGGTCTCATCTGGGACTCAGACTTTAGGTTCAAAGCTGAAGTGTAGGAGTCCCACTGAATTTTAGCCCTTCTTGAAGTCCCACTTTCTGGTGTCAGCTGCTGTATTGTGTTGCATGTGGAAAGACACTAAGGGCAACGCTTCCAGGAGACAATCCAGGTTTTTTTCCTCTAATCCATTCCACTTCCTACCCAAAAGGAGAAGGGAAGATAATAGCGGCTTTCCAGATTATAATTCCCAATCTTAGTACCAAAAGTCAGTTTTCCTCTTAGAAATCCATAGAAATAATGCACGATCTTTGCCAAAGCCAAGAACGTAGGTGGAGCGACATGGCAGGACAGGTACTTGAAGGGTAAAGAAAGTGTTTTATCACGGTGCTCTGTTACTCCTTTCCTTAACAGAGGTCAGTGATAGGCAGGGTTCGGGTTACACACATTGCCCTCAAGACCAGCTTAGATTCTGGGAGGAGGAATCAAATCCTACTAGCAAATCCTGCTCTTGCTCTTGCCTTCCTTTTTTTCACTGTTTGAGGTGGCCCTTGTGTGACCAATCCCGCTTAGGTCATGCTGACACATTGGCACTGACCGAATTTTGAATCTTGCCCTTTGTTGAAGGTTTATGAAATACACACATCTCTCAGTCTTTTAAACTGCCTAAAATGGAATGCGTTCCACTTTCCTTATAGTTCAACACATAGTTCACATCCATTAAAACCAGTTCTAATCCTGCTTGCCGTGGAGCCCAATGCAGGGCTTGAACTCATGACCCTGAGATCGAGACCTGAGCTGAGATCAAGAGTCTGACTGACTCAGCCACCCAGGTGCCCTCCCACTTACTTGCTCTTAAAACAACAGAAACACCTTTCCCTGCTAACCCAGCCTGAAAAGATTTCACAGTGTTTCCGCCACTCAGTTGGTGGTGGAGCTGGGATTGCTTTGCAAAACTCTGCTATTGTTACCTTGACTAGTAATCTAAAGCTTATACAGTCAGTAAAATTTTCACAACTGGTCTCCCATAGTTCATCTACTCAAGGTCAAGGTCAAGAACAGCACTCCACAGCTCTCCCCTTTCTCCTAAATCATCAATTTAGCCTCTTCACTGGATCATTCCCAACAGCATACTAGAATACTGTGATCTTTCTCATCCCAAGGAATGCCTCGACCTCACTTCCCCTTCTAGCTACCTCCAGAACTCCTGAAAGGACTTACCTGTTTGCACTGTCTCCCTTTCCTTCCTCCTATTCTTTGTATCAAATCTCTTCCAGTCAGATTCACACACACACCCACTCCTTCAACTAAACTGCTTTTTCAGGGCACCGCTGACCCCCACATTGCTAAACCTAATGGTTAATTATTAGTCATCCCTGTCTAGGACACCACATTCTTGCAGTTTCCTTCCTACCTCTTTGTCACTTGTCCCCGTCTCCACAACCTGTGTATCTTGGAGTGCTCCAGGCCTTGGGCCTCTCTGTCGTCTCGACAGTCACTGACTTGGGGATCTTCCAGGCTCATGGCTTTAAATAACAGTGTAACACCGAGGAGTCCCAAATTTACGTTTCTTTTTTTTTTTTTTTTAAAGATTTTATTTATTTACTTGACAGAGATAGAGACAGCCAGCAAGAGAGAGGGAACACGAGCAGGGGGAGTGGGGGAGGAAGAAAGCAGTCTCATAGCGGAGGAGCCTGATGTGGCTCGATCCCATAACGCCGGGATCACGCCCTGAGCTGAAGGCAGACGCTTAACCGCTGTGCCACCCAGGCGCCCCCCAAATTTACATTTCTACCTTGGACTTCTCCCCAGTTTCTAAATCTACATATCCAGCTGCCTACTTGACATCTCCATTTGAATATTGAATTTTGAAAAGACTGAATTTTTATTAAGCCTCCAGACCTGTTTCTCCTGTAGGCTTCCCCAGCTTCTGCTCAGACCGAGAGACTTGGAGCAGTGCCCCTTGACCGTGTTCTTTCTCGTACTTCACATCCGCTCTGTCAGCAGACCTTCCAGCTCTGCCATCAGAATACGTCTCGTGTGTGACCCCTCTAAGCTGGCCTGCTGCTGCCACCCCGACCCAGGACTGTTCCATCTCTCAGCCAGGTTGTTCAAGTGCCCTCTGTCCCGGGTGCCCTGCTGCAGCCTTTGGCCTGCTTCAATTTCTTTTAGTATATCAGCCAGTAATCCTTTTAAATATGCTAGGTCGTGTCATGCCTCTGTTTACATCCAATGATGTCCACACTCACTCAGAATAAAAGCCATCATCCTTAGGGGAGCTTCAAGACCCTCATTGATCTGCCCCCCTCCCCATTAGCTTTCTGCTCTCCATTTCTAACTTTCCTGCTCACTCCACCCATTCCCCCTGGCCTTCTTGCTATTCATCAAACATGCCAGGCACAACCAACTAGTTTTTTGTCTTGCCTACATGCTCTTCTCCTATACATGGCATATTTTCTCATTTCAGTGTGACAACATTGAACAGTTTGGGGCAGTGAGAAAAAAGAAGTGGTGCAAATAGGGGAGGGCATACAAATTAGGAGACTTGAAATCATCTCTACTGGAGATAATGGTGCCCTGAGCCACGGTAGTGGCAGAGGAGTGAGAATGAGCAAATCCTAGAGTTAGGAATTAGAACCAACAGGGCTTGGTGCACAGAAAAGGGAAGAGTCGTGCATGATGGCCTGGCATTCTGGTTTGAAGCATGGGTCAATGAGCTAAAACACAGGAGAGGAGGGGCAGATTTGGGTTGGGGCAGGGGAGCTACATGAAGTCCTTCCGTGTATGGTGTTTGAAATGGGACATCCTCGTGGAGATATCTGGGTGTAGCTATATATGGATCTGGAACTCAGCAGAGATCTAGGATGGAGGCTAAACTAGATTTGGGAGTCTCATCATGCGGATGGTTCTGTAAGCTACTCGTTGGATGAAATCACCCAGGGGGCAGGTGTGGTGTGCTGATAGAAGCGAGCCTAGGACGGGTGGATTCATCTAAAGAACACCAGTATTCCAGGGACAGCTAGAAGTGGAAGGCAGTTAACAGGAGAAGCAAGAGTATTGGTTGCCATGGAAGCCAAGCTAAATCAAAGCTGCCACAGAAGAAATCAGGTGTCAGTACTATGGAGAAGTGAGAGAGAAGGATGACGTGTTCTAGGTTTTACCGAGAAGTCCTCAGTGGGCTCTCTGAGAATGTGTGCAGTTGGGGGGGGCGGTTATGTGTCTTCAGTGCGTCATACCCAGAGGCGCGTGATGTTGGCTTGCCCCACTCTTGGTGATGCTAACTTGGCTTACTTGGTTAAGGTGGTGACTCATACATTTTTCTGTTGTAAAGGTACATTTTCTTCCTTTGTAATTAATAATATTTTGAAAATGTGACTCTTCCATTCTTCAGCAGTCTCCCCCCCGGGGTTTTAGAATCCCCTGATGATTCTTGATTGAATCAGTTATTATTTTAGTGATTATAAAGATTTTTTTAAAGGTTTATCATTCTGGGCACCTGGGTGGGTCAGTCAGTTAAAAATCTGCCTTTAGCTCAGGTCATGATCCCAGAGTCCTGGGATCGAGTCCCGCATCAGGCTTCCTGCTCAGCGGAGAGCCTCCTTCTCCCTCTCCCTCTTGCGGTTCCCTGGCCCCCTCCCACCCCGGTTGTGTTCTCTGACTCTATCTCTCTGTCAAATAAATAAGTAAAATCTTTAAAAAAAATAAAAGGTTTATCATTCCTTGTCCATTTATTACTTGGCATTCTGCCTGGTAACTCTGAAAGCCACAGAGCAGTAATAATTGTCACATAAATACATTTTGCTTTGCTCCCCAAGAAATGTGTTCTAGAAAAATTGTGTGTACCTGAGCTATATTTTCATAGGCAATTTCAGAGATGTATTTCTAGAATAAACAAGAAATCCCCATAGCCTTGTAAAAAGCATTTAAGAAAGGACAACTTTTAATATAGTTAACAGATTAAAAACCTTTTAATAAAATGTAAACAATCATAAGCAATCAACAATATATAATACCGAACATACCATATTGTATAGTATTACGAGCTAGCAACGAAGAGAGACGTTTTTTTCTTACCTGAAAGATAATTAGGGCCTTCTTTTGGCAACCAAAAATGAATTTCAAATATGATTTTCAGACATGTTTCATATTTGGTGGGGACACCACAAAGATGTCTGACCTCATCTTTGTTGCTGTGGTCAGGTTACTACGCTTCTGGGCCTCTATTTTCTCATTTGTAAGTCGAGGTGGACAGATTATAAAATCCTCTCCAATTCTTAGTGTTGGATGATTGCAACATTGATTATAAACGTCAGGCTTCCTACTCCCCTTTGGCTAAAGAGAGTATTGTCCTCATTGCTCTATGTACCCAGTGGGCCAAAGTAGTAAGACTGAGGCATAAGAGTAGATTCTGGTAGGTCTCCGTTTCCTTTTAGGGGCATCGACTAGAGGAGTCTCTCCTTTTTTCCACACAAAAAGATTTTTTAATAAAGACCTCCGTTGACAAACAAAATCAGAGAGATTTTTATAAACCAGCCAAGGTGAAGGGTTTAATAACCCGCTAGCTCAAGGTTCCTTCCTCTGCAATCACTCAGCCACTCCCGGCTGTATCCTGACAGGAAATACTCCTCCGAACACAGTAATAGAAGGATCAGTTTCTACCCCCGGGTACCAGAGGGGAATTTATTCGGCATTATTTCGTATTTCAGCTGCTTCTTGCGCTGCTGTGCCCCCGCGGGACTGGAAAGCTGGCTGTCTGTTGCTGCTCCTTTCTTGTTAAACTAATGAGTCAGTTGAAGCATTTTGTACTGGAGCTTTCTGGTCCCTGTGAAGAGGGAAGATGCGGGAGAAGGAACGGACGGCCTTGTTCTGCTGGGTGGTCATGCAGCAGAAAAGCTAAAGGAGAAAAGCTAAAGAAAAACGTCATTGTGCCTTTCTGTTTTAATTCTTAAAAATCCCTCTTGAACACCCCAGGGTCTCTCACAAAGCATGAGCCGTCTCTCACCAAGAGCGAATGGCAAAAGCAGCTGACTCCAGAGCAATTCTATGTCACGAGAGAAAAAGGCACCGAACCGGTAAGCCGCGCGGAGGCTCATTTTGTGATCGGATGGGGNCCCCACACCCCCACCCCCCCCACAGCCCCGCCTCTTGCTTGGTGGACGGCGTGTGGCACCTCCGGCTGTTCTGGCGGCCGTTCTCTGTAAGGCTGCCAAAGAGGGGCGCCTGGGCGGCTCAGTTGGTTAAGCAGTTAAGCGGTTAAGTGTTTATCTCTGTCTCAGGTCATGATCCTGGGGTCCTGCTCATCAGGGAGCCTGCCTCTCCTTCTCGCGCTCCTCCTGCTTGTGCCTTGTGTGCTCTCACTCTTTCTCTCTCTCTCTCTCTCTTTCTGTGTCAAATAAATAAAATCTTCCAAAAAAAAAAATGGCTGCCAAATCCAACCGCATCCCTCCAGTGCTAACAGTCCCTCAGTGGCTTCCGTCTACTTCCAAGGTAAAGAGATAAGTTTACAAATGGCCCTGCAGGCTCTGCTCCCTGTCTTCTGCCCCTGTCCACATCATCTCCACACTTGGACCACACTGCCATCTCTCAGCTCTCAGACACCCTGGGCTCCCTTCACCCTGAGGCCCTTGAGCCCTGCATCCTTCTTCTCTCACCTCTTCTCGCCCTGTTCATTCAGACCTACCTCTTAGTCCTCAGCCCCAATCCCACGTGCTCAGGGGAGCCTTTTCTCAGTCCCAAGCCGGGTTGGCTTTTTCCAGCACTTGCCCTCCAAAGCATTTACCACTGTTGGGACAGCCCTGGCCCCTAACAGGGTGCCTGGCTGGAGTCTGCACTGGGAGAGTAGATTTTTGTGAATACTCAATGAGTGCAGGCTGGGAGGCACAAACAGTATTTAAACGGCATTCATCAAGCGCAGCTTCCATTCATTTCTGGAAGGAATTGTCCTCAGTGGTTCCTCATTGTAGTTCCATTTTCCCAGCACAGCGTTTCTTCACAAGTCGTGTCTTAGACCCAAATATAGCCATTGGACTAGAGCTGTTGGTCGTGGTTATTAGACGTTTTCGTTTGTGAAGCAGACCCCACGGAGTGGAGCACAGTTGTTTTGCAGAGTTGTAGAGTATTTGTATCTTTTCTTTAGCCGTCCCTGCAAAGGTCAGACCGTTGCCCATGTTGACGTGGCCTTATCATCATGGGGCACCCTCAGCTTCTCCGATGGTAAAGTCGTTAGGCCAGCAGATCCCAATAGAGTCTCGTAAAGTACTGGTATTTTTTAACAATCCTTCCTGGGGAAGGAGACACAGTCATTATTGCCGATGGCTGGGGGGCCGCGTGTGATGCTCGGTGCGCAGTTGGGTGTATATGGAATATTTAAGCCAGCCCTTTCTCAGGGACACAGCCAGGCGGGGTTTGGTACATAGACAGCGCCTGGAAATGAGCTGACAGATGTCGAGGGGAATAAATCTGTGGGATTCGCAAACAGATGGCGCAGTATACTCTGCATTTGGCCATTTTACAAAACGAGCATCATCCATTATTTTAAGTACTGTTATAAATCCCTTTCAGTTGATCCATTTCCACGTGTAACTTTTCAGAATATTGCAGAACCCACTGGAAGCCTGGCTAAGGCAAGGGAAGGAACACATCTCAGATTTCTGTTTGCTAACTCAAACTTAAGAATTCTGTTGCACGTGTTTTGCTCGGGCAGCAGTAAAAACATGCACTCTACGAGCCACAGCGAAGTTGTGCAGCAGCACAGAGCTGAGAGCGTACCAGCTGCAAGGCAGCTCTCAGTAGAAGCGGGTTTCCTGCAGGCCTTCCTCCGTGCGCCCTGCAGATCTGCTCTCCGCCTGCTTCACTCTGCTCTGAGCTCTGGGAAGAATAACATTACTCCCTTCCCTTCTGACCGGTGCTCAAGTTTGGCCAGTGGATGATGCTAGAAAGGTCAGAGGACACGAGGGGTGCCTGGGTGGCTCAGTCAGTTAAGCGTCTGCCTTCGGCTCAGGTCAGGATCCCAGGGTCCTGGGATCGAGTCCCTCATTGGGCTCCCTGCTCAGCAGGCAGCCTGCTTCTCCCTCTCCTCCCCACTCGTGCTGTCTGTCACTATCTCTGTCTCTTAAATAAAATCTTTAAAAAAAAAAAAAAAGGTCAGAGGACGCGACAGAGAAATCGGGGTCCAGGGTCCTCTGGTGCAAGCTGTAGCTCCCGCAGGCTGCCCTCACCGACAGGCTCTGGTCACTGCCCCTTCCTTTGTCCCACGGGCCTAGTAGGGGTGGGGTGTCTTCACCCTCCCTTGTTGGTTTCCATTGGCCCTGTCTCCACCTTTGTAAATCATTCTGTGTGAAATTATGTGCAAATCACCCCTTTGAGTGTGCCGTCTGTTTCTAACAGGTATGTTGTAGTAACCAGATCAAAGGAGGGAGAAGTCCCCTTGGTCCAGACAGACTGCCTTTGGGCCACGGTGGCAGAATACCACAGACTCAGGGGCTTCAACAGTGGACGTTTATTTCTCACAGTTCTGGAGGCTGGAAAGTCCAAGATCAAGGTGCTGGCTAGTTCAGTTCCTGGCTTTTCCTCCATCTCTGTAACCTTAGCACCCAGACCAGCACTGGGTACACACCAGGTTTTCGAGTGAATATGAGAACGAACAACTGAGATAGAACTCGAGTTTGGCTCTAAATAAATGATAGGACTTCTATAGACTTGAGGTAGGAGGAGGGAGACATGAGGAAACCAGTCTAGGAGGTAGTGGATAGGTGTCACTTCAGAAAATGCCTCAGCTAAGAACTCCTTTGTATTTATTTATTTTTTTTACCGTGATACCTGTTGCCTGTTACTTCCTCTGCTCACCTGTCCCCCTGCAATGACAATATTCTATTTTGACTTTCGTCAGACTGGATCCTATGGTGTAGGCTTTCCAGATCAGCTTCAGGACAGGGAGCCTTTTGGCACGGGTGTCTCGCCAGCCCAGCTGGGAGGGGTGTGAAACTTTATGCCAGATGCTGGTTTGTGCCAAGGTTGGGGGCCAGCATCCAGGGGGACGGGCCATAAAAAGACCAGCTTACCTGTTCAGGTTTCTGCAGCTCAGTTTAGAGTCTTTAAAGAGGGAAAACATCCAAGTGTGCCCAGATGGTAGGCTCAGTGGGTTATTCTGAAATTGTCCATGATGCGGCTCACTGAAAATGTGCTGTTAATACTACCACCAGGAATGTGAATGTTTGACCTGTGAAACTGTTGAGTTGGGAAATCTAGAAAGGGCAGAAGAGTCCAGCTTATTTCCTATGTCAGCTCTGTGACTTGGTGACCCGTTCTGGCCATTGGCTTCTCTTTCATCCTGTAGAACGGGACAGTGCTGGCCACCAGAGCCTGGTTATGGATCTTTCGTGGTTGCTTGTGTGAGAGCTTTGTTGGTTTTTTTTGTGTGTGTGTGTCCTTTTAATTTACTTTAACAAAAGGAATTAGGCAAGAAGGTCTTTGTTTCTTTTTTTTTAACAATGAAATCCAGTTTTCACAATAGCATTGTGAAAAGTACTGACTTGGCAGGCTCGTTCCTCAAGTCTCCTGTGTTCTTCTTCCTTTGAAAACCTACAAACTCTTTAAGCCACAGTTAATGAAGTCATTTCATCAAAGTAGTAACTTCGGTGCGGGGATAATCTAACTCATTATTTAAACATTTATTAAGCATGCCATGTCCTAAGGACCATGTGAGGCATGTTAAAGGCACAACCACGAGCCCACAGAGCTATGCTTTTTATGTATTTATATACTATCTTTAATTGGAGATTTCAGAGTTTTTAGATCATGGACTGGATTCCTATTGTATTAACTCTTTTGAGATGAAGACTGAAATCTTACACAATCCAGGGGACTGTTCTCTCACTTTTTCACAGACTTTGATGTTCTTGGATGAAAGGTGCTATATAAATACAAAGCATTATTAATGTCATAATTTGAATATTTGGCACAATGAAGGCTGGGTTGTGATAAGCCTGCAAGGCTGGCTTCATTGGGCGGGTTATAATTTCCTCCCCAGTGATATTTTCACTTTGTCAAATTAGTATAAAAGTTCCTTTATTTGGGGACTGAATCTGGGGTTTAAATCTGCTGTATCATCTCCTGCTGGTGTTATGAGAAGCCTACAGCTGATATATCTGATTCACTTTCAGCCTTTCAGTGGGGCCTATCTGAACAACAAGGACTCAGGAATGTATCACTGCGTGTGCTGTGACAGCCCGCTCTTCAGGTAAGGATCGAGAGAGGTACTGAAGGACAACAGCCCTCCAGATTTCTTACAGCTCTGTCTCATTTGAAGCCTGGGACAAATACATGCCCGTGTTGTTTTTAATTGCCCTCCTCATTTGCCATGGCTGCTATAAGGAAAGCTGTTTCTAAAAATACTTGCCCGTCTTGATTATTTCCAGCATTTAGAGCAGTTAACGAGACTTCTTAGCCTATATTCTTCTTCCTGTATCCCCGAGAAATAGCAAACAAATAAAACTTCGTAGGCACCTTAAGATAATGCTATTAGAATATTTTCCTGGGAAAGTATTTAAAGAAATCTAAACCATAATAGTATTTGCTCAGCCATGTGATTAAAACTATATCTCTCCCAGGGAAAATGGGTTTATAATTTAATTTGGGAAATGTAGAATTTTATGAGGATAGATTCCCCACAGTGCTTGACAGTAGTGAATGCCATGCCCTCTTCTATATAGCTAAAAGTAAATTTAATTGTCCCTTGATTTCAAAGCCTCTTTTAAGTCAATCAGGATCTGAAATCTCTCAACAAAGGCTTTTTTGTTTAGACATGCAGGAAACAGTCTTAAAAAAGTAGATTCGATGAAGAAGAAAGGAAAACATCTTTGAAGTCCTGTTTTCAGAACTTCAAAGATGTTTTCCTTTCTTCTGCATCAACTCTAAATTGGTTTAGAATAAAATATAAATCAAGCCAGCTCTGTGAATCTTCCATTAGGCGGTGCTCCGTTACATCCTCTGGGCTTGCAGCAGACTGGGCTTTCTTGGGCTGCTGGCTGCTAATGTGGGTGAATTTGGAAAGCCAGACCCCGCCTGCAAGGATGAGGAACAATTAGGATTGATTTCCTTTCATGCTTACGGAAGGGCAGGTCTTTGCTCAGATTCATTCACTGTGTCAGTGGCTGGTGAGGAGACGTCTAACATAGCAGTTGGCCCGGGATGGCCTGGGGAGAACTAAAAGAAGGAGGTTAATCTTAACAAAGTAAAACATGGGACGCATATTTCTGAGACATCAGTTATTCCTTGACCTTCGGTTCTGTTAAGTTGGAGAAACAGGACCTTGAGATGGCCAACCTGCTTTTAGTCAAAAAAGGTATAAAGGACCGCCTTGGTACACCGTGGTAACCAGATAGATGTTCTCTGTCTCTGGACTGTGAAGACAAGAGATGAGAAATGGTCCTTGGAAGAGCATTCTTCTACTTGGCATTCTTCATTTTTTTACTTCATTGGTATTCCGGTTTCGGCACTAGCAAAGTTGAGACCTTTTCCTACCCAGTGCCCACCATCCCCTCACCACAGCGGCCAGTCATGGACTCACAGAATGTTGGAGCAGGGAGGGACCTGAGACCAGAGCACAAAGCTCTGTCCAGTAGAAATTTCTACGATCACGGAAATGGTCAGTGTCTGCTCTGTCCGATATGGTAGCCTCGTGTGGCTCTCGAGCACTCAAAATGTTGCTTGAAGAGGAATTTTTAATTTTATTTCATTTTAACCAATTTAAACCTAAAAGCGCACATGTGACCAGTGGCTACTCTATTAGCACAATGCTTGTCCAAATTAGGGAAGTTGAGTGACCAACCACAGGTCACTGAGATAGCAAAGCAGCCAAGACTAACAGGAAAGCCAGCCGATTCTCCAAAAGCCCGTTTACCAAAGGCCAGTACACTGAGCTGCCAGTTCACCAACCTTATTTGTTTCTTTTCTAATCATTTAGTTTTAATTGGAAAGTTTCTACTTTCTTAAGGACTTTGGAGTAAGTTTCTGTTCCATTTTACTGCTGCTGCTGCTATAACTGAGACTGGGAGAAATAAGAATATATTTATAAGAATCTTTTATGTTCCAGAATACACTCTTCTTACAGATGTATTTGTTTGTAGGAGAGATGGTATAGCAGAGTGGCTAGGGTGCTTCGGTGTACATCCTGGCTCCATTGCTGTGTGGCCTCGGGCAAGTGTCTTAACCAGTCCATGCCTTGATTTCCTCACCTGTAACGTCGTAGCAGGATAGTGGCACTGACTTCAGAAGCTGTTGAGGGGATCAGCTGAGTTAGGAAGTAACACACACGAGGGCCCCTGCGTCACGCCTGGCACATGCCGAGCGCTCAGTACATGTGAGCAGCAATTCTGCTTAGAGCCAGCTCCTTCTTCAGGCTATCTCTATGGATACATCTTTGATAATGAGGAATTCTTGCGACTACGTGGTAGTTAATGGGAATCTGTAAGTGGAGATGATATTCCTGAGCATGCGTCCCATTCAAGGGGAGAGTCTGAGGATTATATTCTTGTTTTGCCTCTCATTTTCCCCCCTCTCTCTGTCCCCAGTCTCCAGCCTTAATAATAGTGAGCAGGGGTGCAGGAAAAATAAACATGCCTTCAAATGCTTGTATAGGTAGAGTCAAAATGAGGAGAAAGGTGGTCAGCCGAGAAAGAGTCAGCTAGACGTGGGACGGCTGCCTCCGGGCAACTGGGCTGCCTGCTGCCTGCACCACTGCCGTCACGCACGACCACCGTGGCGTGTGCTCCGGGAGACGCGCCTCCTCTCCAAAGCCGATCCAAGGTTCCCGGGTCAGGAACGCTCTCAGGATGTTATCGCTCCCCTGGGGACTCCAGACTGTGGCTTTATTCACCTTGGAATCATGTGACTTTGCTCCTGCTTCCCGTGTTCCCCTTTCTTCTCCTTCCCCCCTGTATACCAATTCTGGAAGTGTTTATTAAAAGCCACTGTCGGGCCACATACTTCATGCTCCTACATCTCCTTAGGATAGAGGGAGTCTGAGAGCCTGATGTGACTTGCCTTCTTACGTACATCTGGATGTCCTACATGGTATAAGGAGCTAAGTAACATTGGTGAAAAGCCTTTTATGTGTTCCATTCCTCCAAATGAATGGAAATTCTTCTAAGATGCTAGAGTTGTCAGTTCTCACCAGGTGCCTCTGCTGTTGTTTGGGGGCTGTGGAATTTCCAGAAATGAAGAAAAACCAAAGCAAATAACCATATAACAAACATGCAAACACATAACAAAAACAAAACAAAACAAAACAAAAACACACCTCCAAGTGTATATGAAAAGAGATGATCCAGTATGGCTTTAGTTTTCCAAGGGAGAACCTTATAGTCTGCTAATCATTTAAATATGTACATTGGAACTTCAAACTGGCCTTAATGTTAGATTTCCACTCCTAAATTATGTATGATGGGCCTCTCATATTACCTGGTGAAATCTCCAGATTCTGTATATTGCATCAGTAAAGATTTATTGTTTCCCATAAACATTTTAAATGACTTTTTATTAGTCTTAGATTTGTTCATTAAAAAATTTATTATATTCATAATTCTCCATCAAAATGCCTTTAATGATCACTAGTTACATGTTACGTTAAGAGTGGAAAGGCTGTGATTAAAAAATACTTAAAATGTTTTCCCCTGGGCCAGGGTGGCTCAGAAGAATAGTTTTGAACCCTTTCAAAAAGGGTTGCAAAAACAATTGGACCCACGGCTGCTCAAATTTCATGGATATCTGTCATTCACAGTAATGATTTTTAAAAAAACGTAGCTACTGACTTACGTATTATGTATGTCTGACACCATGCTAATACAGTCTACCTGGAAAGTATGTCAGGTAATCCTCTCAGCAACCTTGTGAGGTAATAAGGCCATTACTGTTCTATCCATTAGGTCACTGAGGCTTTAAAAGATTAAATAACTTGCCAAGGTCACACAGATGTATCAGAGCCTGGATTCATGCCCAAACCTTTCAGAGCTCAAGGCCCTTACTCCTCAAAGTTCTAAAATCCTGGTCTGAGGACCCCCGGAGTTCCTGGGACCTTTTTAGGGGATCTGCAAGGCCCTCTCTTTTCTAACTACATGCCCCATGAGGCCACTTCCTCTTCCAGTACTTCAACCAAAATAATAGTGCAGCAGATCGAACGCAGAAGCACATATGAAGAGTCAGTGGTCTTTCCTTGTTTAAGCTACACATGAAAGGGATTTGCAGAATTGTAAAACAATGCAGCTCTTCTCGCTAAATGTCTGTTTCGTTTCGGAAAATATAATTATCATCAGAAGAATAGGTTATTTATGTTACTAGGTAATAAATTTATAATTTTTAAAAATAACATAGAAATGTTTTTAAATTCTGTTATAATTTCTAATTTATTAAGCATTGATATACATAATTCATGTAAAGAAAAGAGATCCTCAATAATTTTTTAGTATAAAGCAGTCTCGAGATGAAAATGTTTGAGAATGACTGTGTTACACTAGACTTTCTGCTGGGGTTTGTGGTCTAAACTGAGCTTCTGTGTTCGTAGTCTAGGGGTTTGATTATTTGCCACTTTGCCTTCTCTTTGCTCAGCTTTTTGGGGGTTTTTGTTTTTTGGGGTTGGTTTTTGTTTTTGCAGAGTTTACAATGCATTTCTCTCTCCCTTCCTTAGAGAGAGAGAGGGAGAGCCGCGTCCCTGCCATTACAAAACTTTCACTCTTTTCCTAGGGCCACTTAAGGGAGCTGCCCTTCAAAGCACTTGGAGAGCTGGTCTGTGGCGAGTGGCTTCGTTTGTTGCCCTCCCACTCCTGTGGTCGGCGCCTCTGGCCCTCTCCCACCTCAGCGTCGTTAGTTCCTGTGGGACTTGCACGGCAGGGACTGGCTCAGATGCCCCGGCTTCTGGACTAATTATCACCGTTCACGTTCACAAGCACTAACCTTGTGCCCTGAGAGCATCTCCGTAAATCCTCAAGGCATCCCCCTAACATAGGTGCTTTCATCCGTGTGCTACCGATGAGGCCTGGAGCGGGTACGGAGCTGCCCGGCGTCACCCAGCTAAGAAATGGCAGAGTGGCTTTGGAATCCCTGCAGGCAGGCAGGTAACCCGAAGGTCCCGCTGCAGACAGTGGGCGTTTCATCAGGCCTCACGCTGCTGGGCCCAGACCCTCATGTCCTCCTATGACCACGACTGTCTCATTTCCGTTTCCCCCTTTACTGCATTTAGAGCCCTTGGATTTGATCTGAGTTTCCTGATATGCATCACAGGTCACAAAGCCCCTAGTGTTTTTCGGTCCCTGTCAGACATGGAGAGAGAAGCCTTCAGCATCAAAGGAACAAGAGATCCTTTGACGGTGATGAGACGTGTAAACCGTGAAAGTGCAGTGGGTGAAGTTCCCATGGAACGGATTGCTCCTGTAACTGGCCTTGAGATCTGGCAGAGGAGAGAGGGGACCAGACCCTGCTTGGTAGAAAAATGAGTTGGGGCATAAAATGCTCTTTGTATGTTAATAACGTCTCAGCAGCTGCCGGGTGCGGAATGTCTTCCACAGTTCCGAGAAGAAGTACTGCTCCGGCACTGGATGGCCTGCGTTTTCGGAGGCGCACGGGACATCCGGCTCCGATGAAAGGGACACGGGCATTCTGAGNCTTCATGCTCCTACATCTCCTTAGGATAGAGGGAGTCTGAGAGCCTGATGTGACTTGCCTTCTTACGTACATCTGGATGTCCTACATGGTATAAGGAGCTAAGTAACATTGGTGAAAAGCCTTTTATGTGTTCCATTCCTCCAAATGAATGGAAATTCTTCACTGATGCTAGAGTTGTCAGTTCTCACCAGGTGCCTCTGCTGTTGTTTGGGGGCTGTGGAATTTCCAGAAATGAAGAAAAACCAAAGCAAATAACCATATAACAAACATGCAAACACATAACAAAAACAAAACAAAACAAAACAAAAACACACCTCCAAGTGTATATGAAAAGAGATGATCCAGTATGGCTTTAGTTTTCCAAGGGAGAACCTTATAGTCTGCTAATCATTTAAATATGTACATTGGAACTTCAAACTGGCCTTAATGTTAGATTTCCACTCCTAAATTATGTATGATGGGCCTCTCATATTACCTGGTGAAATCTCCAGATTCTGTATATTGCATCAGTAAAGATTTATTGCTTCCCATAAACATTTTAAATGACTTTTTATTAGTCTTAGATTTGTTCATTAAAAAATTTATTATATTCATAATTCTCCATCAAAATGCCTTTAATGATCACTAGTTACATGTTACGTTAAGAGTGGAAAGGCTGTGATTAAAAAATACTTAAAATGTTTTCCCCTGGGCCAGGGTGGCTCAGAAGAATAGTTTTGAACCCTTTCAAAAAGGGTTGCAAAAACAATTGGACCCACGGCTGCTCAAATTTCATGGATATCTGTCATTCACAGTAATGATTTTTAAAAAAACGTAGCTACTGACTTACGTATTATGTATGTCTGACACCATGCTAATACAGTCTACCTGGAAAGTATGTCAGGTAATCCTCTCAGCAACCTTGTGAGGTAATAAGGCCATTACTGTTCTATCCATTAGGTCACTGAGGCTTTAAAAGATTAAATAACTTGCCAAGGTCACACAGATGTATCAGAGCCTGGATTCATGCCCAAACCTTTCAGAGCTCAAGGCCCTTACTCCTCAAAGTTCTAAAATCCTGGTCTGAGGACCCCCGGATTTCCTGGGACCTTTTTAGGGGATCTGCAAGGCCCTCTCTTTTCTAACTACATGCCCATGAGGCCACTTCCTCTTCCAGTACTTCAACCAAAATAATAGTGCAGCAGATCGAACGCAGAAGCACATATGAAGAGTCAGTGGTCTTTCCTTGTTTAAGCTACACATGAAAGGGATTTGCAGAATTGTAAAACAATGCAGTTCTTCTCGCTAAATGTCTGTTTCATTTTGGAAAATATAATTATCATCAGAAGAATAGGTTATTTATGTTACCAGGTAATAAATTTATAATTTTAAAAAATAATTTAGAAATGTTTTTAAATTCTGTTATAATTTCTAATTTATTAAGCATTGATATACATAATTCATGTAAAGAAAAGAGATCCTCAATAATTTTTTAGTATAAAGCAGTCTCGAGATGAAAATGTTTGAGAATGACTGCGTTACACTAGACTTTCTGCTGGGGTTTGTGGTCTAAACTGAGCTTCTGTGTTCGTAGTCTAGGGGTTTGATTATTTGCCACTTTGCCTTCTCTTTGCTCAGCTTTTTGGGGGTTTTTGTTTTTTGGGGTTGGTTTTTGTT
Organism: Ailuropoda melanoleuca; assembly: GCF_002007445.2. Classification (NCBI taxonomy): domain Eukaryota; kingdom Metazoa; phylum Chordata; class Mammalia; order Carnivora; family Ursidae; genus Ailuropoda; species Ailuropoda melanoleuca. The sequence goes on from NC_048232.1 coordinate 20,950,186, forward strand.
TTTGCAGAGTTTACAATGCATTTCTCTCTCCCTTCCTTAGAGAGAGAGAGGGAGAGCCGCGTCCCTGCCATGACAAAACTTTCACTCTTTTCCTAGTGCCACTTAAGGGAGCTGCCCTTCAAAGCACTTGGAGAGCGGGTCTGTGGCGAGTGGCTTCGTTTGTTGCCCTCCCACTCCTGTGGTCGGCGCCTCTGGCCCTCTCCCACCTCAGCGTCATTAGTTCCTGTGGGACTTGCACGGCAGGGACTGGCTCAGATGCCCCGGCTTCTGGACTGATTATCACCGTGNGTAAAGAAAAGAGATCCTCAATAATTTTTTAGTATAAAGCAGTCTCGAGATGAAAATGTTTGAGAATGACTGTGTTACACTAGACTTTCTGCTGGGGTTTGTGGTCTAAACTGAGCTTCTGTGTTCGTAGTCTAGGGGTTTGATTATTTGCCACTTTGCCTTCTCTTTGCTCAGCTTTTTGGGGGTTTTTGTTTTTTGGGGTTGGTTTTTGTTTTTGCAGAGTTTACAATGCATTTCTCTCTCCCTTCCTTAGAGAGAGAGAGGGAGAGCCGCGTCCCTGCCATGACAAAACTTTCACTCTTTTCCTAGTGCCACTTAAGGGAGCTGCCCTTCAAAGCACTTGGAGAGCGGGTCTGTGGCGAGTGGCTTCGTTTGTTGCCCTCCCACTCCTGTGGTCGGCGCCTCTGGCCCTCTCCCACCTCAGCGTCATTAGTTCCTGTGGGACTTGCACGGCAGGGACTGGCTCAGATGCCCCGGCTTCTGGACTGATTATCACCGTGCACGTTCACAAGCACTAACCTTGTGCCCTGAGAGCATCTCCGTAAATCCTCAAGGCATCCCCCTAACATAGGTGCTTTCATCCGTGTGCTACCGATGAGGCCTGGAGCGGGTACGGAGCTGCCCGGCGTCACCCAGCTAAGAAATGGCAGAGTGGCTTTGGAATCCCTGCAGGCAGGCAGGTAACCCGAAGGTCCCGCTGCAGACAGTGGGCGTTTCATCAGGCCTCACGCTGCTGGGCCCAGACCCTCATGTCCTCCTATGACCACGACTGTCTCATTTCCGTTTCCCCCTTTACTGCATTTAGAGCCCTTGGATTTGATCTGAGTTTCCTGATATGCATCACAGGTCACAAAGCCCCTAGTGTTTTTCGGTCCCTGTCAGACATGGAGAGAGAAGCCTTCAGCATCAAAGGAACAAGAGATCCTTTGACGGTGATGAGACGTGTAAACCGTGAAAGTGCAGTGGGTGAAGTTCCCATGGAACGGATTGCTCCTGTAACTGGCCTTGAGATCTGGCAGAGGAGAGAGGGGACCAGACCCTGCTTGGTAGAAAAATGAGTTGGGGCATAAAATGCTCTTTGTATGTTAATAACGTCTCAGCAGCTGCCGGGTGCGGAATGTCTTCCACAGTTCCGAGAAGAAGTACTGCTCCGGCACTGGATGGCCTGCGTTTTCGGAGGCGCACGGGACATCCGGCTCCGATGAAAGGGACACGGGCATTCTGAGACGTGTGGACACCTCGTTAGGATTAACTCGCACCGAGGTTGTCTGCAAGCAGGTGGGGTGTTTTGTGTTGTTTTGTCTGTTTGGTTTTCCCCGATGCTGCCCCGGCCCAGGTGCCACAGAGAGCGTTTGTGGTGTGAAAACATGGGAGTACTTTTGTCACTGCAACACGGGGGGTTTCTACACTTGCTGCCTCTGATCCCTCCCTCCCATGATTCTGGGCTCGGAAGAGAAAGAACCTTCCTGAGCCACTCTGAAATAGCCTTTCCTGGTTCGAGCCTTCCAGAGACAGGCCAGAGTGAGGGTCTGAAAGAAGGAGTCGCCCAGCACATTGTTTTGAACGTGGACAGGCAGCAGGATGGCCCAGGGTGCTGGGCACCTCTCCGCCTCCTTCCCACTCTGCAGCGTGTCACCAGCAGTCAGAGGGACACTGCAGGTGATAGCGGCACAGGATTCCTTCTGCGGGTCTGGTAGGAGACGGTGCCTTAAATCCAGGCGACAGGTTCATTNTGGCGAGTGGCTTCGTTTGTTGCCCTCCCACTCCTGTGGTCGGCGCCTCTGGCCCTCTCCCACCTCAGCGTCGTTAGTTCCTGTGGGACTTGCACGGCAGGGACTGGCTCAGATGCCCCGGCTTCTGGACTAATTATCACCGTTCACGTTCACAAGCACTAACCTTGTGCCCTGAGAGCATCTCCGTAAATCCTCAAGGCATCCCCCTAACANGCACATTGTTTTGAACGTGGACAGGCAGCAGGATGGCCCAGGGTGCTGGGCACCTCTCCGCCTCCTTCCCACTCTGCAGCGTGTCACCAGCAGTCAGAGGGACACTGCAGGTGATAGCGGCACAGGATTCCTTCTGCGGGTCTGGTAGGAGACGGTGCCTTAAATCCAGGCGACAGGTTCATTTTTGTATCCTTGGGTGCTCACTTTTTTAGTTTTTTAGAACACCAGAGGCAAGCAGATAAACATAGCCTCGTCTTATCATCAGCAAAAAACCATATACTACAGTGGCTGCAACATTATCAAGTACTTACCTAGGAATTGTATTAATGCCCTACATGCATTGTATCAATTAATCATCACAACAGCTTTATTAAGTAGGTATAATTATTTGTCCCCATTTTATAGGTTAGTAAATCAAGGCCTAAGTTAAATAACTTGCTCACATTCTCACTGATGGCTGTTTACCGCTACTGTGCTCTCCATTCTTTCTTTTTTTTTTTAAAGACTTATTTACTTACTTGAGAGAGCAAGAACATGCCCTCATGACTGTGGGAGCTGGGGGGAGGGGCAGAGGGAGAGAATTTCAAGCAGACCCCCCCACTGAGCGTGGTTCCCAACTGCGGCTCAATCTCATTACCCATAAGATCATGACCTAAGCCAAAACCAGGAGTCAGGCGCTCGCCACCCAGGCGCCCCTGCATTCTTTCATTTCTTACGTGCATTCTGATGTGATGGACTTTTTCCCCACCCAGACGTCAAACACCAGAGTGGGGTGGCCATATGGGGTTCCCCTGTCTAATTTCACGTAAAGAGCTTTGTCTCAGTGGAGAAATGACAGAGGCTTCTCTCCTTTGCAGTGTGAAGCCCATCTTGGCCACGTGTTTCCTGATGGACCCGGGCCTAATGGTCAGAGGTTTTGCATCAACAGTGTGGCCCTGAAGTTCAAACCAAGGAAACACTGATGTCTCCAAGGATTCCTTTCCATCGCCACTGCTTCATTTACACGCTCAATTTTCAGTTTATGTGAGTGACTCGTTTTATTTACTACCAAACTAAGCTAAGTTTGCTGCTGGCAAGCAAGTCCCAGCTTCTGTAATTGACTTACCTGGAATCAGCCCAACCCGACTCCAGCTTGGATGGTGGAATTTCACAGAATGACAGAGGGGCAGCCACATTTGACTTCTGTAGGCTTTGCCTGGAACCAGAGTGCATGACTCTTTGGGGACATTAAGAAGCCAATGGACTACAAGCCAAAAAGTTCCTACAAAACTACCTTGAACTTCCCATTGCGTTAAGTCCTTTGTGGACATATATAGGTGAGGGATCAAGAGAAAAGAGGAGGGAAATACGGGATTAGAGTAATCAACAATCCCAGCATTGAAAGAAGTACCAAGGACTGGGATTATGGAAGAGCAGCATTTGGGAGGCACGCATGGCGATCAGTGGGATGCATGATTCTTTTTCAAAATTTTAAAATGTCTTGAACATTCTGGTTTCATCCTTTCTACTGGCAAATAAGTTCCAATGGGAGTTTGTTAGATTTCTGTGGTAATGCATAAAAGTGGCTACAAAGTTAAGCTTTAAATGTTCAAATAAAATATTTAGTAAAATTTTCTGTGTGCTTTTTGTCTGAGCCTATGAATTTGCTCTTTATAAAAACAACTCTGCGGGGCGCGTGGGTGGTTCAATTGGTTAATTGGTCTGCCTTTGGCTCAGGTCATGATCCCGGGGTCCTGGGATCAAGCCCCACATTGGGCTCCCTACTCAATGGGGTGTCTGCTTCTCCCTTTTCCTCTGCCCTGCTCCTGCTCTCTCTCTCAAATAAATAAATAACATATTTTAAAATCTGGAATATTTTTAAAAAATCAAAATCAAATACCCCAAAAAATTAGATTACGTGGTAGGAGCCATTTGGTTATACCAACACTAATAGGAACTCAACTGTTTTACAAATTGAGAGTCTTGAATAATTTGCTATTGAAAGTGTTTAAATTATTTGAGACATATTGGACAGAAAGAAAATTATTCCATTTTTACTCCTTATTAGCTTGTAATGCATTTTGCAGCTCTTTTAGTGGTTACCTTGGAAATAACAACATGCATTCTAAACTTGTCACAGTCTTATAAAAATTATTACTTTTTGCTATTTCTCCAAGGATGCTAACCTCAAAACACTTTAACCCCATTAACACCTTTCCATATTTTGTGTTACTATCCCTCTGTATTTAATTTTACAGGTTTTATTTTTTTAAAGATTTTACTTGAGAGAGAGAGAGAGCGGGGGCGGGGGTGGAGGGCTAGAGGAAGAAGCTGACTCCCCACTGAGCAGGGAGCCCGATGTGGGGCTCCATCCCAGGACCCTGGGATCATGACCTGAGCCGAAGGCAGACGCTTAACTGACTAAGCCACCCAGGCGCCCTTTACACGTTTTAACCCCTACAAGTTATTATTAATTTATATGTCAATTTTTACTTATATTTACCTTCATTTTTGCCCTTTCTGTTCCTCCTTATTTCTTCCTGAAATTCTATGTTTCCCTGTGGGATTATTTTTTTCTGCTTCAAGAACTCCCTTTTGTTTTAGTTCATGATTCCTAGTGATGAATCTTCTGTTTTTTTTGTTGGCAAAGAAATGTATTTATTCTTCTTTGAAATGTTTAAAGCTTTATTGAGGAAAAGTGGACATACAAAAAAGTTGCACATATTTAATGTATAAATTTTGATGAGTGGTGTCTCCTTTCATTTTGGAAATATTTTCCCTGGGTATAGAATTCTAATTTAGAGAAATTTTCTTTCAGCGTTTTTGAAGTTTTGTTCCATTGTCTTTGGCTTCCATCATTTTCTCTGAGAAATGAGTTGTAAGTGCTATTGTTGCTCCTTTGAAAGCAGTGTATTCCCCTCCCCAACCCCAGCTATTTTGATAAATTTCTCTCTTTCTTTTATTTTCAGCAGTCTCTATTGTGTTCTGGTGTGGTTGTCTTTGTATTTATTGTGCTTGGGGTTCACGGAGTTCTTTGAATCTTAGGTTGATACTTTTCAATCAAGTTTGGAAATTCGATTATTCTCTCTTCACTATTGCTTTTCCCCGACCTCACTCCTCTCCTTCTGGAACTTGAATCACACAAATTTTAGACCAGTTGTTGCATCCCACATATCTCTAAGGTTCTTTTCTCAATTTTCCTATTTTCTTAAATTTCTGTACTTCAGTTTGGATATTTTTTGTCAACATGCTCTCACACTTACCAGTGTTTTTNGTACTTCAGTTTGGATATTTTTTGTCAACATGCTCTCACACTTACCAGTCTTATCCTTTTGCTCATCTAGTCTGCTTTTATTTATTATTTATTTATTTACTTATTTATTTTTTTATTTTTTTGTTTGTTTGAAAGAGAGAGCCCATGAATGGGGCANTATTTTTTGTCAACATGCTCTCACACTTACCAGTCTTATCCTTTTGCTCATCTAGTCTGCTTTTATTTATTATTTATTTATTTACTTATTTATTTTTTTATTTTTTTGTTTGTTTGTTTGAAAGAGAGAGCCCATGAATGGGGCGGGAGGAAGTGAAGGGCAGAGGGAGAGAGAGAATTCCAAGCAGATTCCCCACTGAATGCAGAGCCTGACATGGGGCTTGATCACAGACCCTGAGATTATGACCTGGGCCAAAATCAGGAGTCAGACACTTAACTGAGCGAGCCACCCAGGTGCCCCGTCTGCTTTTAAACACATCTTATGAAGTCTTAATTTTAAGTGTTATGCCCTTTTTAGTCCTAAAATAACAATTTCTTTTTTATGCATTCCAATTCTCTGTTGAAGTTCTCCATCTTAAAAGAGAAAAAGAAGTGTATTTCCCGGGGCGCCTGGGTGGCTCAGCCGTTAAGCGTCTGCCTTCGGCTCACGGCGTGATCCCAGGATCCTGGGATCGAGGCCCGCATCAGGCTCTGCCACTGGGAGCCTCCTTCTTCTTCCCCCACTCCCCCTGCTTGTGTTCTCTGTCTCACTGGCTGTCTCTCTCTCTCTGTCAAATAAATAAATAAAATCTTTTTAAAAAAATTTTTATTAGATTAGCAATTTTATAGATTAACCTCATATGCTGTCTTTTTCTACCTCTCACCACCAAATTAGCACCCATACACACAGGGTTAAAAAAAAGCAAAACTATACTCAGAATGAAGTTGAAACCCGTGACTTGTCTGAGTAGATCATTGGATTTGTTTGAAAATCCAGTGGATCATTTGTTTGAAATGATCGTTGGATTATGTGTTGGGTTGGTTACACCTCTGTTGCTGTATTTTAGCAGCAACAACAAAAAGCCCAAAACATTCCATAAGTGACTGGTTTGGTTTATATCTTAAGGTGGAAAGAATATCAAATTACTAGAGCAAAATGATTAAATTATAGTCTTGTGTTAAAAAAATAAAATATTAAGTAATGTATTGACTAAGGGCCACAATGCAATTCTGACGCTGACCACCCAGACTCAGCACCCACGCCACAGGTGTGGGGCACAGTCCCCCACAAGACTCCTCTCGTGTCCATTGCCAGCCGCACGTCAGGGCTCCCTAAGTCACTTGCACTTCCGACCAACTGGCTACAAATTCAGAGGTGCTCCTATGACCTCCCTCAGCTTCAGTAATTCCCTAGGATGACTCACAAAACTCAGGCAAGTGCTATACTTATTATTACAGTTCTGTTCTAAAGGGTACAAATCAAGACCAGTCAGTGAAGAAACACATAGTGTGAGGTCCCAACACAGAGATTCTGTGCCCTCCCCCCTGGAATCAGGTTGCATCACCCCTGAAGCACATGGATATGCTCAGCAATGAGGAAGCTCACCAGAGTGTCACTGTTCAGTGTTTTCTGGAATTTCATTACATAGGCATTACATAGTCCTCTAGTCACATGGTTGGTCTTACCATCATGATCAGACCCCATTGGGGTCATCTTAGCATAAACTCGGGTGTGGTCCAGTGGCCCTTCGTGAATAAGAAAGATGCTCTTTCTTACCACTCAGGAATTTCCAAGGGTTTAAAAGCTCTATCTCAGGAACCCAGAACAAGGAGGAGACAAATTCTCTATTATATGACATTTAAGAAATAACACTACATATCAAATATTATAGGATATTGTTAATACTATATTCATAGCCTTAAATGCTTTTCTTTTTTGTAAAAGAAAGTAAATGAAGTAAAAATTCACTTAAAGAAGTTAGAAAAAAGAATAAGGTAATCTTAGTAGATAATAGGATAAAGAAATGACATATTAGGAGGAGACAATGAATTAGGAGAGAAATTTATTAAACATCAAATAAATGAGTCTCTGAAAAACAGCAACAACATAGAACAAACTTCCAGTAGCTTTAATCAAGAAGAAAGAATATCCATCTGAACTAGAATAGAAATAAAATGTGGGGTACAAAAACAGATACAAGACATTTTTAAATTGTTAACACATGCTCTGTAGAGCTCAACTGAGAAATAGAGACGAAATGTGTGGATTCCTTTTTTCACTGAAGTATAGTTGACATACAATATTCACATCAGTTTCAGGCGTGTAATATAGTGATTTGACAATTACATACATTACAAAACCCTCACCAGCGTTCAGTGCCGTTACCATCTGTCATGATACAAAATTACTACAGTATGATTGACTCTATTTCCCATGCTGGACTTTTCATCCCTGTGACTGACTGACTTTATAACCAGAAGTGTACAGTTCTTGATCCCCTTCACCTCTTTCGTTCATCCTCCCATCCCCCTCTGCTCTGGCAGCCACCCATTTGTTCTCTATTTTTATGAGTCTGTTTCTGTTTTTTGCTTGTTTGTTCATTTATTTTGTTTTTTAGATTCCACAGATAAGTGAGATCATATGGTGTTTGCCTTTATCTGACTCGTTTCACTTACCGTAATACCCTCTAGTTCCATGCATGTTGCTGTGAATGACAAGATGTCATTCTTTTTTATGGCTAAGTTAATATTCCTCCCTGTGTGTGTGTGTGTGTGTGTACACCACATCTTTATTCATTTACCTCTCAGTGGACACTTGGGCGGCTTCCATATCTCGGCTGTTGTAAATAATGCTGCAGTAGACATAGGGGTGCCTGTATCTTTTTAAATTAGTGTTTTCATTTTCTTCAGGTAAATACCCATTTACCTGGAATTACTGGATTGTATGACATTTCCATTTTTAACTTTTGAGGAACTTCCATACTGTTTTCCATAGTGGCTGCACCAGTTTACATTCCTTCCAACAGTGAACAAAGGTTCCTTTTTCTCCACATCCTTCCCAACACTTGTCTTTTTGATACCAGCCATTCTGACTGGTGGGAGGTGATGTATCATTGTGGTTTTGATTTGCATTTCCCTGAGGATTAGTGACGTTGAGCATCTTTTCATGTGTCTGATGGCCATCTGTATGTCTTCTTTGGAAAAATGTTTAGGTCCTCTGCCCATTTTTAATTAGGTTATTTATTTTTTGGCATTGAGTTGTGAGTTATTTGTATATATTGGATATTAACCCCTTATTGGATATATGATTTGCAAATATCTTCTCCAATGCAGTAAGCTGCCTTTTTGTTGAAATGTATGATTTCTGTAGAAAATATTAAATTATCAAATTGCTGTGAGATCTTTTAAAAAAAAAGAATTTATTTTTAAAAGTAATCTCCACACCCAACATAGGGCTCAAACTTAAAACTCTGAGATCAAGAGTTGCATGCTGTACTGACTGAGCCAGCCAGGCACCCCAAGAAGATCTTAATATCTGAATAGACTAATATGCATAGAGAAAACTTTAGAAATTATTCATAGTTGCCTCTCAAAAATAACTCTGAACCTGGAGAGTTTCATGAGTGACTTCCTTCAAACCTCCAATAATGCATAGGCCATATACATAGTAGATTGAATATTTGCAAAACTAACACAAGGATGACATTAAATCCTGTCAAAAGTAGAGGATAACATAAAGGAAGGAGATATATAAGCCAGTTTTACCTACGAAAATAGATGTGGGAACAATAAGCAAATTACTAACAGAATGAATTTAATAGGATATTAAAAGAATAACATTGCTTTCCCTTTGATCAGTATGAAAACTTAGATTCTTGGAAGGGCCCTCCAGTTCAAGATAAAACAGAACCTGCCTGAAACATACTGATTTTTTGAATTACACTGCTAACCTACAAGACATAAGAGAAAACTTCAAGACATGTTGGGGGTGGTGAGGGCAGGACTCTAACAGGAACTGAGGGCCCTACACGTTCAGAGAAGGCTGGGCTGTGCGGCTGTGGGGAGCAGTTAAGCCAACATCACTCGTCCATTCAAGTACTGATTCAACAAATATTTAAGGGGTACTTGCTGTTTGCTGGGCTCTTTTCTAGTTACCACAGACACAGATGAAATCTCTGAGCTCCCGCCCTCCTTTGGAACCACTCGAGTCTGCAGTGAGGAGACCAGTGTGGCTGAAGAAGAGTGAGTGAGGAAAAGAATAATATACAATGACCTCTCTGTTTTTTTCCAATACGATGAATTAAATGGAGATGTATTGGGGACACCAAAATTTGGAACAAATAATAATAATTAGAATCATGGAATAAAAATTAGAATAATAATTAGAATTGGAAATTGCAGTGAAGCCGGGGAAGCAGGGCTGCTTTTTGTAGGGAGAGCTCCTCCTTGCTGTTCTCCAATTTTCTCCTTAGTTTGTGTGTATTCCTCTGAAGCATGTCTTCCTTCATGCTGATCAAAGGGTCTGAGTGGTTGGGTTGGCTGTAATTGCATTTAGGAAAGGAAAGGGGCGCCTGGGTGGCCCAGTCAGTTGAGCGTCTCAGATCATGAACCCGGGGTCCTGGGATCGAGCCCCTCATTGGGCGCCCTGCTCAGGGGGGAGTCTGCTTCTCCCTCCATGCCTCCTCCCTGCTCGTGCATGCATGCTCGCTCTCTTTTTCTCATTCTCTCTCTCTCAAATAAATAAAAATTAAAAAGGAAAGGATGGAGCAGACACATGTCAAATCGCCACCAGCGCATACATCCTGTCCTGAATCGTGAAGTTAGGGTTAGCTTAAAAACTGAGTTGAAAACGCGCCCTGGTAGGCACTCACACTCTCACAAAGGTGTAAACCTCAGTCTGAAGGCTGGCCAATGACTCTGAAGGTGTCTTTCCTGTCGTCACGGGCGTGTTGGACACACCATTGGTCTGAGGGGTTTTAGAGGCCTGTTCCTTATAGATTTGTTGAATCATACTGTATATAACACTTTATGTTAACTATACATGGATTAAAAAAAGAAAGAAAGCCCAAGGACGTTTCTCAAAAGTTATCGGCTGTGGCTTGATCCTGCCCTGGTATAAGCCATAAACAGCATTATCCATCCCCCTGGACGCAAGGGTGACTTGAACACAACATCTTGCCAGTGACCTTCAGAGTCCCAGGTCTACTGACCCGCTAGCATGGTGAGGTGGCCCAAGAGCCACCACTGGCGTTTGCAGACGCCAGCCAAAGGTCATTTTCTCAAGGCACCGGCAAGTGAGGAAACCTTCAGAGAATGGGTCCGTCCACAGGCTTGCTTTCTCCATCCCCATACTCCTCTCCCCGTACTCTCTGACCTGTCTCCCATCTTAGAAGGCACTAGCACAGGGTCCCCCGAGTCTAGCTCCAGGGAGCAGGGCTGCGGGGTGGCCTTTGTGGCCGGCTGAGAGGCTTCTGCTCACTTCAGGGGTGAAAAGGGGGCATCCCCCAGGGCCGCATCCCTGCCTGTGTGAGGGAGGGAGGTTTGTACCTGTGAAGTTATCCAAGACAAGGTCCTGGAGGGTTGGAACAGGATGACCTGAAGTGTGACTCTTTACCCTCCTCCCAGAGAGTTCTGAACAAAAGAATAATTCCTGTTACATTTAGATGCCAATTATCAGGGAGGGGGTAGTAAGAGAAGAGGGTGGAGGGAACATTCGGAGTAATCGGAGTATTTGGCTGATTGGTAACTGTTTACAGCTTGTTTCTTTCTAGTGCATACCCCTTGAAATCATTTTCTTTGTAAATGTTAAAAGCTTATGAAAAAAAAAACCTATCTTGATTACTCTTCTTTGTATTTCAATCAGCAGTATGTCAGCCTCTGAATAAACTATAATTCCTTCACCGTGCCTATTGAGGGGAACATTTAGACCACATTTTAAAAAAAAAATACCTTGGTAGGGGTCTCAAGAACAATTAGCAATTAAAATAATCTATTTTCTGCGCTTCCCTATCAACACGGCCCGCTTGATTGAATTTACAGTCTCAGGCACGGCTTTGCTCAGGGGCCTTGTCTTGCCCGATTCCCAGCTGCTGGAATCCCCAGAGGCATCTGAAGTCTGGGGAGGCAGCGCCCGGTGGTCCCGAATCTATTAGCGCGTCCTTCATTTTAGAACCGAACTTGATACTTCTTCCAGAAAATATGCGTCTCGGGGTCACCCCTCAAATCTCTACCAGACGGGACTAAAGAAGGCGCCTGGCCAGGGCGGGAGCCCGCAGGAGGCCTGCTGCTCCTGTGTCCTCCCGCCCGCACCCCCAGCCACAGCCTGCGCTTCCCCCAAAGACACTATTCCCAGCACCAACCATGCTACGGAGAGAAGAGAATGAAAAGTCCCCGGGGCCAACCCCAGTGGCTTTTACCGATAAACAACCTGAATCCTAGACAGACTAAACTAGCTAGTGATGGCCGTGGCACCCCAAGGTTCCTGAACCCCATGCCAGTCTCCCCCCCGCCCCCACCACCCCTGTGGTCTTGATGGGTGGAAATTGGCTTGGGTGGTTTCTCTCGTGGAAAAAGCAAGATGTTCACCTAGCACAACTGTTCAGATGTGATCCTGATTTCAGGCAGAGGAAGAGACTTGAGGACTTCTCAAGGTCAAGGTCAGGCCCAAGAGTCTGAGAGCTCCAGGAAATGTGGTAGGGCTCCGTATAAGTGGGTGGCCATCCTGCACGGCCTCGTTGCCCGCCCTCCGCAACCTTCCCGATNTGCAACCTTCCCGGAGCTGGGACACCCAGGCCTGCAGCAGGGCCAGCCCTTTCTGAGGGGGGAAAGGCACCACCTCACTGGTCAGGAGGCACCGGCTCTCTCACACCCCCACAGGCAGTTGATGCCGAGATTTTGCAGCCCGAGTGCCTCTCTTGCCTCACCCTTGTCCCTGCAAGTACGCCAACGGGTGTAGGAGCAGGGGATGCCAATGGCAAGGGGCAGGGTGGCCTGGGCAGGGGACTGACACTGAGAAGAGTCAGCAAGACAAGGCGCAGCAGAGAAGAAACATCTCCAACAGGAACTAAGCCATGGCACCTGGGTCCTGAGTCTGGGTCGGGAATGGAAGGGAGGGTCCCCTTGTAGAGCCCCTTGGGTGACCACTTCCGCCTTGCCTAAGACATTCGTCATCCCTGGAGCCTAAGCTCAGCTGTCATTCAGGGATCAGAACAATGACTGCATGGACAGAACCCTCCCTGGGGCCTCCTCCCTTGGGCAATCCAGAAGCAGGCGGGACTGGGAGGAACAGACGGAGGGTCCGCCATTGCCAACACACATGGAGACATGGTTACCACAAGACCCTCTACAAACTGTCTTCAGTGGGCCGGTGAGGCCTAGACTAAACTCAGTTCAGCAACACTTCCAGAATGTCCAAGCTAAGCATCGCAGGGCTTTGCCATGAACAGCAAGCCCCCAGGGCCCAGGGACCCCCCAACCACCACCTATCAGGACACGCTTAACAAAAGTGCCTCGGGCTCATTCTAAAACAATCAGGTTGATAGTTTATGATTCAGAATAATCAATTAATGAAAATGATAGTAAAAAAGCAATAAATATTTAAAAATGTCAACCTTTTATAAGCCTTTAAGCATTTTTTTCGCTTCTATGATTTTTTTTTTGAAATGTAGGAGTGCTTGCATGAGAATTGCGGTATTTATGAATCCTAGGACTATTTTCTGAATATATGTATTTTCTTTTTAGAAAATTGTTCCCAAAGTGGGGCATTTTTTCCTAATTCATTTCAATCAGTATGCTTACTCTGCTTAACAATGCTTTCTGTGAATTTAAAATTTCCTCTTTGGTTCTAAGTAAATCTCTGAAAGAATATTGATCAACACTAATCTTTCATATCACTGTTATTTGTATTGCTAATGTGTGTGCACTCCAGGATTATTGGTGTTTAAATGCATCTTGTAATATTGTCTACTGCCTCAGTTATTTTCCTTTCCAAGCGGATACAAGTTCATTTCCAGTGAGGAATTCCTGCTTCCCTGTTACAAATTGCGTGCTCTGCCCGAGTGCCAGCGAGATGGGAGGCCGTGCCCAGGGAGGGGACATGGGGGCCAAGCAGATGCCGGCGGGGTAACCCATGTTCCCGCACCGGCCTGCCCACCATGGTATTTGTTTCATGGAGCAGAGGACGGCCTCCGCTCTGCTTCTGGCCNGGAGGCCGTGCCCAGGGAGGGGACATGGGGGCCAAGCAGATGCCGGCGGGGTAACCCATGTTCCCGCACCGGCCTGCCCACCATGGTATTTGTTTCATGGAGCAGAGGACGGCCTCCGCTCCGCTTCTGGCCCCTAGCAGGGGGTTTCAACCATCCAAGGAAGGAACCCTTTTCATGAACATCTCTGTAGGATTCTAGAGAAGCACGCTGAGCTCTTCGGGACATTCTTGAGGAGAATGGCCCAAGATGAGGGGCAGAGGGAGGGAGACGGGAGAGCGCAGTGGTGGGGGCAGCCATTTTTCTGGCCTCTTCGGATATCCTAGCCGTGTCCTGCTGCCTCCAGGGCCGGTGGCCAGGCTGTGGTCAGCGTGGATGTGCTCAGAGCCCGCATGCACCCAGCCCCAGCCCCAGCCCCAGCCCCAGTGATGCGTCATGGCTGCCAGCAGGGCCCTCGAGCCGCAGAGTTGCCCGGAGACAGGGGCCGGCAATCAGCTGTGCTGACTACCGCTGATGCCTGCTTGGTGCTGCCCCCAAGGACCCTTTGCAGACTCCCCCAAATAACTGGAGACATAAGGATCGCTATGTCCCTTTTAAAGTATGTTTAGGGAGCCTCAAACTATTGTATTCTGGGCATTAAAAATGAATAGGGGGTGCCTGGGTGGCTCGGTCGGGTAAGTGTCTGACTCTTGGTTTCAGCTCAGGTCATGATCTCAGGGTTGGGAGATCAAGCCCCACATGAGGCTCCATGCCAGGTGTGAAGCCTGCTGAAGATTCTTTCTCTCCCTCTCCCTCTAAAAAAAAAAACAAACAAACAAACAAACAAAAAAAACACCTGGGACTTCATATTGTAGCCACAGGCTAGTGAAGCCTGGATGTACCCTGTAGACCTATGATGGTTATAAAGCTAAATTAAAGAGAAGGTTAGCCAGGCAAAACATTTCTTCCCTCTTTATTCTAATTTTGATAGTAAAAAACTGACATTAAAAATTAATTCAATTATGGGTTCCCGGGTGGCTTAGTCGGTTGAGCAGCTGCCTTTGACTCAGGTCATGATCCTGGGGTCCTGGGATGGAACCCCGAGTCGGGCTCCCTGCTCAGCAGGAGTCTGCCTCTCCCTGTCCTTCTGTGCTCACTCTCTCTCTCTCAAGTAAATAAATAAAATCTTTAAAAAAATTAATTCAATTAAAACTTCCCTAAGATATTGCTCACCTATGAAATTGGCAAAAGTCCAAAAATTTGCTGACATTCTCTGCTGACAAGACTGTGGAGAAACAGGTCTCATGATACAGAATGGCACAGCCAATTTCACGGCACTTGGACGTTATCTACCAGAAAACCGACAGCCGCCCTTTGACCCTGCAATGTCATTCCTAGGAATTGATCCCGAAGATACATCGGCAAGACGGCGCACGGGTATTCACTGCAGCGCTGTTAGTGAAAGCAAGACTGGAAGCGATCCAAATGCTTTTCAGCAGGGTGATGGTTGAGTAAACTGTCCTCGGGCACACAGGGGAGGATTGCCCAATTATAAAAAGAAATGAAGAGTCTATATGCTATTCTGGGATGATCTTCAGGATATATTGTTAAGTGAAAAAAAGCACAGTGGAGAAAAATGTGGGTAGTATCCTACTATTCATCTAATGAAGAGGGAGACTTCCCCAAATACACCTTCCTTTGTAAATTTGCTTTGGAAACCATGATAATATTTTACATAATTCTAAAACAAAATTTAAAAAGCAATCCCCCGGGATGCCTCAGTGG
>NC_048232.1:20965713-20976902 GCF_002007445.2 Ailuropoda melanoleuca
ACACGAACGTGCACAGCAGGATTGCTCATCACGGCCAAAACATGAAAACAACCCAAATGTCCATCCACGGACGTGTGATACCTGTATAATGGAATAGTCTTTGGGGGGGCGGGAGTAAGTAGGGACGCGCCGACAATATGCCTGAACCTCAGAAACATGATGTTAAGGGAAAGAAGTNATTCAAAAATGATGTAATTACTTATTTATATTCTTCCTCACTTGATGATGAGCTGCAAGCATCTGGATCTTAACCACAGGCCCTCCACCCCTCCCATGGAGGACTTGAAGGCAGGCTCAAATGGCAAGTCTCAGGTGTGGCTTAAGCCAGAGTCTGACATCACCTTGCCTTGGAGCTGCAGGCCCTGGACACATCACCAAAGGCAAGCAGTCCTCTTGGTGGAGGTGATGAGCTCAGAGGTGGGGCTCCCAAGGCTGTCATGCTCACTTCTATTTTTGCAGGACCTACAGAGTACCTGGGTCACAGTAAGTACCCCCCAGATACTCCACCGGATGACTGATGGATATTGGAGGCTTGGTAGTCTGGGTCATGGACTGCACAAAGAGTTTCGAGGTGCGTGGTCGCCCTGTGCCAGGATGGTCCTGGTCAGTGTCCTTTCCCTTCCCAGAATGTCCTAGTTTGGAGCACCACATATTTGCATGCCCTCGCAGAAGAGTCAGTCAGTCCAAATTCTTCTTCATTATTAAATAAATACATCTCAGTTAATCAAAGTCATTTCAAGGTCTTCATATTTTTGAACCAATNGTCATTTCAAGGTCTTCATATTTTTGAACCAACTTTTACGTGGTTTAGCCAAAGCCCTTTTAGACATACTCTGAGCTAGAAATGAAGACAGAAGTTTTTCTTATCTGCAAAAAGTGGTCTGCTACTAGCCCACCCCGACCCCAGGTGTTTTTTTAAAGGTCAATACTAACTCCAAATTCTTCTTTTTGATGAGGAAGAGGGGAGTCAGTCGAAATTCCATTTTCATCCAGCAGCGAACACTCAAGTCCTGGGTGGAAACGTTGGCCATAGTGCAGGACGGGGGTGAAAACACATCACTCGGGGCTCTAAATTCCTTTCTCATGTCAGTTCTAGGTTCAAGAATTTCCATGCGAATCACTTTTTTCCCCTTATATGAGAGTAAAGAATGTTCAGTTTGGAAAGTTTAGAAAATACAGATAGGCACAAAGAAGAAAATCGAAATCACTGCAATCTGATGCCCAGAGATAGCCACTCTGAATACTTTGAGATCATTTTTCTCCCATGAAAAGATATAACTTTTTATTTTTAAAAAAGAAAGCACACTTGGGCAGTGTTGAAAACAATTTAATACAGAAAGTATAGAGTAATCTGACAAACGTACGTGCACTGTCCCCCCTCCCCCACAGCATTGATGAATGCCAACACCTGGTAATAATGTGTGTGTGTGTGTGTGTGTGTGTGTGTGTGTGTGTGTAGTGTATGTGTTTACATTATTTAAATAAAAGGTAATATCTGTGCAGATTGATCTGAAACCTATCACTTCCCATCTATTGTGTTTAGATGTCCATGTTGACACACGGTTTGTTTAAACAGCTGGTAGCATTCTGTTGTAGGTATATTTCACTTATGCCTCTGTTGTTAAAATTTAGTTTGTAGCCACTGTTTTACTATTACAACCATTGCTGCAGGAAATCCCCATGCAAGTTACTGTGTGCCCTCCCTCAAGGGTTTCTTAGGCTGTGTATGCAGAGCTGCAATGGCTGGTGGAAGGATATGAATACGTCAAGATGCCAGGGTGATTGCCAAGGTGGTTTTGCTGACATCACCACCCCCCACCCCCAGCACGTTCCCATTTCCACATTTCTCATCAGTTCTTGGTATTGTCAGGCTGCTTACATGGTTGCCGATCTACTGGGCCAGAACCCACCTTTCCCTCTGTTTCACGACCCTTCTTCCCACGATCACCTGTGAACCTAAGCCACATGCTGTTTTGTAACTGCTTTGGGCGCCTAGTGTATCTTGAACGCCTTTTCAACGTATACTCTCACGCATAATTTTAAAGCAGAGTATTTTGTATGCCGATGCCACTGTTTATGTAGCAAATGGCCCGCCGTCGGGCGTTTACATGCACGTTCCCCAGAGTTAGAAACAGCGCCCAGGAGCTTTTGCCCCAGAGTAGTGGAGCGGCTGGTCTTCAGAGTCAGACAAAGCCCGGCGTTGCCTCGAGGACCCACCCCTTGCCAGTCACGCAGCCCTGAGCCGGCCCCTCAGACGGCACCAGACCACCATTGCCCCGCTAGGGTCTCAGGGTGCAGCAGGGCCCCTGAGGCCAGCTACGGTCTGAATCACCAGTCTACCATTTACTAGCTGTGCGGCCCACGGAAAGTTTTCCCACTCCTCTGGGTCTCAGCTTCCTGTGCGTAAAACTGGACATGATAAGAACAGGACCCAGCTCAGAGGGTCGTTGGAAGGAGATGCCACCTAATGGAGGACAGTTTGAGGCTAGCTTGGCATAGCAGAATCTCTAGCATTCTGTAAGTGCCCACTATTCAATCTGATTGGAATAAACCAGAATTGGCACCGTCCCGTCTGATTTGCGCAGATGGAGAAAGTCAAGCTTGGAGGAATTAGCGGTTGGCCCGAGGTTGCACAGCAAGCTGCTGTCAGAGCAATTTGTAGAAACACAAGGAGAGGGCGGCCCCCAGGGGTGCTTTCTCTGGTGCCTCAAGCCGAGTAATGAGAGGAAAGCCGGAACCCCAAGAATCCGTAGTCTCATTCCTTCCACGCGTTCCTTCCATGGAGTCCCACGATGGTGCCCCCAGGGGACGGCCCAGCAGGCGCCCTGGGGCTGCAGATTTGCTCCAGGGCCCCACAGGTAGGTGCTAACCTGCGGTTCCGAGCACCTTGTCGCCAAGCCCCGGCCACCGGCGCAGGGGAGGTACGAAGCTCTGTGTTCTGCTCACTGCCCGCAAACCCAAGCCTGATCAGTGACCTGGCCGCCAATAAATCAAAAGCTCTAACTGTCCGTCAGAGAACCCCCGGGCGCTGGAGGGTGCTCACGGCTAAGATAAGCAAGTTGCCCAGCTGCGTGTAACCCTTCGTGACCCCAAACATCTTGTCGCAGCTCCTGTGATTTGTTATCTCACCCAGAGCAGACTGGGGCACACCCCACCTCGTGGCTGCTCGGCC
Organism: Ailuropoda melanoleuca; assembly: GCF_002007445.2. Classification (NCBI taxonomy): domain Eukaryota; kingdom Metazoa; phylum Chordata; class Mammalia; order Carnivora; family Ursidae; genus Ailuropoda; species Ailuropoda melanoleuca. The sequence goes on from NC_048232.1 coordinate 20,968,886, forward strand.
TGGGCCCGACCAGACCACAGGGGCGACAGGCAGGGGACCAGAGGGGACACTGCCACAGCCTGGACACCGAGAACAGCAGCTGGAAATCTGGACTCTCCCGCCCCTTTCCCTTCCCTGTTCCCTCCCGGACTAAGTCCTGGGCTTGTGTCATAGGCACGCAAGACAGGGACATTTCCAGAAGGCAATAAATACCATTTTCCTTTCAGGGTAAATCACTTCGGTACCAAGAAGATTATCCAAACGTAGGAATATGACCAATGAGATTTCTTGGAGACTCTTCTCAATCCTGTGTCCCCACGCTAGGATATCTAGGAAAGTGTTCTGAAACTTTCTAAACCACTAGACACCTCAATCCCTGTCAGGGCTCTTCTCCATGGTCACAATAATGACAAGTGCTGGGACTCTTATTTTGATTAAGTTGAAAAAGTCTCTCCCGGGGCGCCTGGGGGGGGCTCAGTTGGTTAAGCGTCTGCCTTCGGCCCAGGGCATGAACCCAGGGTTTTGGGATGGAGCCCTGCATCTNGACACCTCAATCCCTGTCAGGGCTCTTCTCCATGGTCACAATAATGACAAGTGCTGGGACTCTTATTTTGATGAAGTTGAAAAAGTCTCTCCCGGGGCGCCTGGGGGGGCTCTGTTGGTTAAGCGTCTGCCTTCGGCCCAGGGCGTGAACCCAGGGTTTTGGGATGGAGCCCTGCATCTGGCTCCTCCGCTGGAAGCCTGCTTCTTCCTTTCCCACTCCCCCTGCTTGTGTTCCCTCTCTCACTGGCTGCCTCTCTCTGTCAAATAAATAAATAAAATCTTTTAAAAAAAGAAAAAGAAAAAGTCTCTCCCTTTCAGGACACTTCTAGAAGAAAAAAGAATGTATACAAATAGAATATATACATATATATATAATCGATTTTGTGTATAGATTCTATTATATATATNGTCTCTCCCTTTCAGGACACTTCTAGAAGAAAAAAGAATGTATACAAATAGAATATATACATATATATATAATCGATTTTGTGTATAGATTCTATAGATTCTATTATATATATACGTGTGTATATATGTAAGTATATTTATTTATTTATGTATTTATCTGTTTCATTAAAAAGCTCTCGATTTGAAAGGCAACTTTATAACTCGGAGTTGTTCACTAAAAATACCTTAAAAAGCCAAAACATTTCATGTGCCCACTCTGTTTGCAATACTTTCTGAGATAATCGGGTTGAGAGCTGCATCTCAAGCCACAGAGTTGGGAAGCTTGAAAATGGGGGGCAGGTGGCCATGGTGCTGGGGCCCAGTCCTGGGGAGGCCGGAGAGGACGGTGAGGCAGAGGTTGGGGGAGAGGCTGGCCCTGAGGAGGGAAGTAGCCAGGTGACTGTCACATACACAAGAAGGTCAGAGCAGTCCCAACACAGTCCCAAAGGAGATAGAACCCAAAAAAGGCAAGAGGAGAATTACCCGTCTGCCCGATTGGGCTGGATGGAGCCAGAAAGGGGCAAGAGAGGGTGTGGCCGGGAAGCCTGGATGGGCTGCCTGTGAGCCGAATAGGGGAACTCGCAATTAGACACATTTTAATTTTTTTAGGTAAGCTCTACACCCAAAACAAGACTTGAACTCACAACCCAGAGGGCAAGAGTCACAGGCTTTCCTCACTGAGCCAGACAGGAATTCCCGATGAGGTGGTGGCAGAGTGCCGTGTATGACGCCCGCTGTCACAGCTAAACAGCCCCTGGACGAGGGGGTACCCCCACCCCCAACGCCATTTGTCCGCCAGCCCTTCCCGGAACCCACCCCATTTTCCTTATGCGTCTTCGTTCTCATCGTCCCAGACTTGCAGTGCGGGGCCTTGCGCCTGATGATAGGAAAGAAGAAAACAGGGTGAAGGAGGGAAAAAGGAACAACTGATCTCTTTCATTTCAGAAACAGGTGTGCAAACAAATAATTACAACACAGCCAGCCGGTGGGCGCCGCACTAGGGGCCGGCGCGCCGCAGCTTTTGTCCTGGAGGCTGCGTTTCACAGGACTGCACCAACCGTCCGCAGCCCTGCTGAAGGGGAGATGCCTCCAGGCCGGGGCGCATGTGACTGACCTGTCAATCCCCACAGGGTCCAGCGCAGGGCCTGGTGCATAGGAGGCCCTTCAAACCGTTTTTTAAAAAACCGAAGAGGGGAAGTAAGCCAGATCTAGTTGGGTTTAGGAGGTCCCCCCCCCCACCCTCCTGCCACGCAAGGACAGAAGCCAAGGTCTACGGACAGCCTTCAAAGACTGCCGCCCCTTCCCCAGCGCCCCACAAGTGTGCCATCATGATGAGCTCCAGGCACAATGCGCCCGTCTAATAACGCGGCATCATAAAAAGGCAGGAGGGTCAAGCGGGGCAAGGCGGAGATCTGGAGGCCGAGGAGGGAGTCCAGCTGACCCCACAGGTAGAAGGAAATGCACAGGAAGTGCTGGCCTCTTACTGGACCTACTTACTGGGCCTGCGTCTGTGCTCCGGAGGCAGGCCCTCTGGACCCTAGAGAGCCACGGCGCCCTGAGTCTGGGCAGAGCTGAGCTGGGAAGCCCCTCGTCTGTCTGCTTCCACTGCAAGGGCAGACAGACCTCTGTGAGCCACATCCCCCTGACCAGCTGCAATTTAGAAATTGCGTGGTTTAGAAAGTGTACGTGCACTTTCTATATATACACATATACACACGCGTGCACGAGGTTAATAGAACGCAAATTGTGCCCTAGAATCATTGATCTTAATGATAATGAAGTATCTTTTATTAGATAAAAGATCAGTAATTAGAAAAAAATAGTTGCAATGAGAAATATGCAACTAATATCGTGTGTGAGTGTGTATGGGGGGCGGCGGGTCTTGTAACTCTCAAAGGCTCAGAAAGGTAGCCTAGTGTAGGCATAGACACTGAGAATTCCAAAAACAAAGGCGGGGGCGGGGGGAGGGGTGGGAATCTCACGTGTGGGACTTATCCATGCCAATAGAGGGCGCCCGTTACCTCTACAAGCGTCGAGCAGTTTGGGGTTTTATTTATTTTTTTGGGAGGGGGTGAGCAAGACCCTGAGATATATTTAATGTTTGTTTTGGTTTGTTTTGCTGTAGACTAGGGCACTGGGTGCGTGTGTGTGTGTGGGGGTGGTAATTGGTGGCTAAAAAATTAACAAATGAATATTGCCAAAAGGCCAAATCCCTTTTGGGTGGAATAGAGCTTTATCAAATTTATCTCTCCACTTAATCCCTAGATCTGCCTAGATTAACCTAAAGTCCTTAGCCAGGTCCCCCACCCTTGGCACAGAGCCAAGAGTTTAGGTTAAACTGGGTCGATGTATGTTTCCATTTCCACACAAGTGTGCGTTTATGTGTGACCCGCTACACGCGAGGGAATAAGTAATTCTGTGAAAGCCCACTAGAGGGAGCCAAATGACTGCTTTAGAACCATTCGCTGCAAGGTTCCTCTTTGGGAGAAGGCCCTGGTAATATCCATCGACCTACCCTCCTTCTTCCCCTTCGCCTCCCCTCCCTGGAGATTTAAAAACTCAAAAGTAATCATATTTGCATACCAAATACAGAAATGCATATTCTGTATTTTGTTACTTAAACCAAAAAAATAATTTGGTAAAACATTTAACAGTGTGAGATTCTCTGCCCTCTTAATAGGGAGTAGAATCATTAAAGAAATCTTGCCTTAGGAAGAAAATTAAACTGTGGATACATAGTGAGGAATAAATCCAGTCAATTATATTGGTGGGCTAGGGGTTGGCGGCGGATGAGAGAATGATTTATGATTGCAAACAACTTACCCAAGTGAGTTGATCGCTTTTCTTATATTCTCAACTAACAGCATTTTACGCATCTGTTTTATCATTATTATTATTATTATTATTATTATTACTACTGAAGTAGAGTTGGAATACAGTGTTGCATTAATTTCCGGTGTAGGACGGAGATATTTGGCAATTCTGTACATTACACAATGCTCACCCCACTTAAGTGTAGTCACCATCTGTCGCCATACAACATGATTACAATATTATTGACTATTTAAGCATCTGTTTTAAAGAGGAATTGACCAAGAATTTTTCTTCTTAGACTGCAATAAAGTTAGCTTTGCCTTAGGAGCCGCCTAGACAAATGCATCTTTCCCACATCTGTCCTGCTTTAGACCTAGCCGACTGACCGTTGAGATCAACAGCTTTCTCCCATTGGCATCGCCTGTGACCGGGCACTCAGCATGCCAGGAACTGCTGGGAAAATAGGGTATCTGAATGTCAGCCGAGTTCTCTTAAAATATCCTCCCTCCTTCTTGATACACACCCACACCTTTCTATCCACAGCCTGAGGCTAATGGGTCCTTCTTCTGAGACCCCAGCACTGTTACATAGTATACCTCCAATTCTATTATGTGGTTATTTAAATTGGACTTCCTTATTAAGCCATCAGCTCCTTGAGGAAAGAATCTAGTCTTGATTTTCTCCGTAACCCCAGACCCCAGCAGAGTGCAAGGCACATCCTGGGAGTTAATCAGTGTTTGTGGAATATAGAATAGCTTAAGGAGCAGAGTGTAAAATAGTAACAAAGAGGACATGGGTATTTACTATGTGCCAGTCTGGTTCTAAGCATTAGATACATACTAACTCATTTAATCTCCAGCAATGCCTTATGAAATAGGTACTACTATTTTTTTAAGATTTTATTTGTTTATTCGAGAGAGAGATAGAGCAAGTGAGAGACAGCAAGCGAGCACAAGCGGGAGGGAGAAGCAGGCCCCCCGCTGAGCAGGGATCCTGAAGTGGAGCTTGATCCCAGGACCCTGGGATCATGACCCAAGAGGAAGGCAGACGCTTAACTGACTGAGCCACGCAGGTGCCCCATGGGTACTGCTATTATCTGCATTTTAAAATTGAGAAAACGGAAGTGATTGCTGAGGATCAAGTAATTTGCCCAGGGTCATAAGTGGTGTAAATGATGGTTTGAACCCAGAAGGCCAATGCCAGAGCCAGCACACCCAACCACAGGACCATAAAGAACTGCAGCTGGGAATTAGAGAGAGGGTGGCTTTGTGGATCCTTCCCTGCTTGTGGCCCACACATGAACGGTGCTGATCAGCTCACAAGTGCGGGAAAACCTCGAGTAGAGCAACATGCAACTTACCGCAAGCCTTCAATGGGGCAAAAGGCCATGCTAGTATAATGAGATCCCCTCCCCCCAGAAGAAATACAATGGCTAAAAGAGAAGAAAACCATTTATTTCTGACTCATGTAATAGTCTGGAGTGAGTGTCCTGGGCCAGTGGGCAGCTCTACTCCATGTGGTCAGCCAGGGACCAAGGCTCTTCCAGCCCGTGGCCCTGCCATTCCCAAGAGCCTTGTCCTCTGTGTGCCCGGGGCTTGGCCACACTGCGTCCAGCCAGGCCACACCCCACAGGAAGGTGGAAGAGAGCAGGGGGAGGCACACTCCCTGTCTCAGGTGCCCCATCTTTGGGGAGAACTTGGTCACAGAGCCACACGTAACAACCAGGAGATGAAGTCTCACTGGGCAGCCATGCACACGGCTCCCAGTCCATTACCACGGAGAAAGGCAAGGGGGACCTTGATGAGAAGCTAGCTTTCTCCACCACTCCGTGCTCAAGACTGTGCCAGTCAACATTCTGTTATTTACTTTCATAAGGGTAGACATTGTCTGCTCATTAGAGGATGACCTATGTGGAAAAGCAAAATATATATATTGAATAACAGATGAGGATTTTTTAAAAAATTCATAACCCGGGGCGCCTGGGTAGCTCAGTTGTTAAGTGTCTGCCTTTGGCTCAGGGCGTGATCCCGGAGTTCTGGGATCGAGCCCCATGTCAGGCTCTTCCGCTGGGAGCCTGCTTCTTCCTCTCCCCTCTCCCACTCCCCCTGCTTGTGCTCCCTCTCTCGCTGGCTGTCTCTCTCTGTCAAATAAATAAATAAAATCTTTAAAAAAAAATTCATAACCGTAGGGAATGGTTTCTTAGACATGACACCAAAACCATAAGCAACAAAAGAAATAGAGGGACACCTGGGTGGCTCAGTCGGTTAAGCATCTGCCTTCGGCTCAGGTCATGATCCCAGGGTCCTGGGGGCAAGTCCCGCATCGGGCTCCCTGCTCAGTGGAGAGCCTGATGCTTCCTCTGCCTGCTGCTCCCCCTGCTTGTGCTCGCTCTCTCCACTTGTGCCCGCTCCATATCCAGTCCATTAAAAGATGAATAATAGCAAGCATTGGGGAGGCTGTGGGGAAACTGGGAGCCTCGTAGCCTGCTGGCAGCAAGGTTATGCGGAGAAGCCGCTTTGGAAAACAGTCTGACACAGGGCTCCCATGTTCTACTTCGAGTACACATCAAGAGAAATGAAGAAGTGTGTCTACACAAAAACTTATACACGAACGTGCACAGCAGGATTGCTCATCACGGCCAAAACATGAAAACAACCCAAATGTCCATCCACGGATGTGTGATACCTGTATAATGGAATAGTCTTTGGGGGGGCTGGAGTAAGTAGAGACACGCCAACAATATGCCCGAACCTCAGAAACATGATATTAAGGGAAAGAAGCCAGTCACGCTGGACCACGTATCGCACGATTCCAGTTATAGGGCATGTCCGGACTAGGGAAACCTGCAGGGACAGAGAGCAGAATCGTGGTAGCCTAGAGCTGGACGATGCGGGAGCTGGAGGCTGAGAGCTAAAGGGTCTGGGGCTGTTTTGGGGGATAACGGCAATGTTCTAAAACTGTCTGTGGTGATGGGCGTAGCATAGGATAAGTACACCAAATACAGACGGTCCCTGACTTAGGATGGTTCAACTTACAACTTTTTGACTTTTTGATGGTGCGAAAGTGATACACATTCAGTAGAAAATCACTTTGATTTTTGAATTTTGATTTTTTTCCTGGCTGGCGGTAGGCAGGGTGCTCCTCTCCCATGACGCTGGGCAGCGAGCCGCCGCCCTGTGGGTCGCGGGATCACGAGGCTGAACCATGCTGCACCCACACGGCCATTCTGGTTTTCACTTTCAGCACGGTTGTCAATAAATTACATGAGATATGCAGCACTTGGTTATAAAATAGGCTTTGTATCTGATGATTTTGCCCGACTGTAGGCTGATGTAAGTGTTCTGAGCCCATGTGAGGTCGTCTAGACGAAGCTACCNTGAGCCCATGTGAGGTTGTCTAGACGAAGCTGCGATGTTAGGTGTCTTAAATGCATTCCCGACTGACGATATTTTCAACTTACAATGGGTTTATTGAGATGTGACCCCACTGTTAGTTGAGGGAGCTCTGATACCAAACACCATTGAACTGTGAACTTGAAACAGGTGCCGTGTATACAAAATGTTAATGATTCCTCAATAAAGCTGTTAAGGATCAGAAGCAGCTAGAACAAAGGGCTCACACTAACAAGATGAAATTCATCACGGCTCCGAGCAATCTCCAGCTCCTAGACTCTGAAACCCCGCGCACGAGGGCCGCGTGGGGGAGACGTGGCTTCACAGTGACAGAGGTCAAGATTTCAGCAGATCCCAAGCTCATTATGAACAAACAGCAGGACAGAGTTGCCAGAACGGTTAAATGTGCTGAGCTGATGGGGGTCCCCACCCAACGGAACCTACGGTGGCTGTTGGGAGATTTAAGGCGCAAGGCACTCTGGAAAACGCAGTCAACAAGGACATGGTTCAGTTCTAAATTCACTATCAGGAAAATTGCACATGAAACACTGAAGTCTCAACAGCAGTTACCGCTAAGGCTTTGATGTCCGAGGGGTCTCTCTGGTGTCCCTGGTGGTGACTCCCGTCCCTGGCAGGCCACCACGGTCAGGATCTGAGTGAGGACAGGCTGCACAGATCTGAGTAGGGAAGTCCCACAGTTTGGGGCTGTTGGCTGAGGGCCTACGTTGGCAGCCCTATTACCTGGTTTCCGAGTGAAAAAGAAGGGTGCTGTGGGTGGCCAGTCAGCAATCAAGTGGGTTTGCAAGAGGAAAATCAAAATTAGAACAGGTATAGTATTTTTT
>NC_048232.1:20979551-21175555 GCF_002007445.2 Ailuropoda melanoleuca
GTGTGTATATATGTAAGTATATTTATTTATTTATGTATTTATCTGTTTCATTAAAAAGCTCTCGATTTGAAAGGCAACTTTATAACTCGGAGTTGTTCACTAAAAATACCTTAAAAAGCCAAAACATTTCATGTGCCCACTCTGTTTGCAATACTTTCTGAGATAATCGGGTTGAGAGCTGCATCTCAAGCCACAGAGTTGGGAAGCTTGAAAATGGGGGGCAGGTGGCCATGGTGCTGGGGCCCAGTCCTGGGGAGGCCGGAGAGGACGGTGAGGCAGAGGTTGGGGGAGAGGCTGGCCCTGAGGAGGGAAGTAGCCAGGTGACTGTCACATACACAAGAAGGTCAGAGGTCCCAACACAGTCCCAAAGGAGATAGAACCCAAAAAAGGCAAGAGGAGAATTACCCGTCTGCCCGATTGGGCTGGATGGAGCCAGAAAGGGGCAAGAGAGGGTGTGGCCGGGAAGCCTGGATGGGCTGCCTGTGAGCCGAATAGGGGAACTCGCAATTAGACACATTTTAATTTTTTTAGGTAAGCTCTACACCCAAAACAAGACTTGAACTCACAACCCAGAGGGCAAGAGTCACAGGCTTTCCTCACTGAGCCAGACAGGAATTCCCGATGAGGTGGTGGCAGAGTGCCGTGTATGACGCCCGCTGTCACAGCTAAACAGCCCCTGGACGAGGGGGTACCCCCACCCCCAACGCCATTTGTCCGCCAGCCCTTCCCGGAACCCACCCCATTTTCCTTATGCGTCTTCGTTCTCATCGTCCCAGACTTGCAGTGCGGGGCCTTGCGCCTGATGATAGGAAAGAAGAAAACAGGGTGAAGGAGGGAAAAAGGAACAACTGATCTCTTTCATTTCAGAAACAGGTGTGCAAACAAATAATTACAACACAGCCAGCCGGTGGGCGCCGCACTAGGGGCCGGCGCGCCGCAGCTATTGTCCTGGAGGCTGCGTTTCACAGGACTGCACCAACCGTCCGCAGCCCTGCTGAAGGGGAGATGCCTCCAGGCCGGGGCGCATGTGACTGACCTGTCAATCCCCACAGGGTCCAGCGCAGGGCCTGGTGCATAGGAGGCCCTTCAAACCGTTTTTTAAAAAACCGAAGAGGGGAAGTAAGCCAGATCTAGTTGGGTTTAGGAGGTCCCCCCCCCCACCCTCCTGCCACGCAAGGACAGAAGCCAAGGTCTACGGACAGCCTTCAAAGACTGCCGCCCCTTCCCCAGCGCCCCACAAGTGTGCCATCATGATGAGCTCCAGGCACAATGCGCCCGTCTAATAACGCGGCATCATAAAAAGGCAGGAGGGTCAAGCGGGGCAAGGCGGAGATCTGGAGGCCGAGGAGGGAGTCCAGCTGACCCCACAGGTAGAAGGAAATGCACAGGAAGTGCTGGCCTCTTACTGGACCTACTTACTGGGCCTGCGTCTGTGCTCCGGAGGCAGGCCCTCTGGACCCTAGAGAGCCACGGCGCCCTGAGTCTGGGCAGAGCTGAGCTGGGAAGCCCCTCGTCTGTCTGCTTCCACTGCAAGGGCAGACAGACCTCTGTGAGCCACATCCCCCTGACCAGCTGCAATTTAGAAATTGCGTGGTTTAGAAAGTGTACGTGCACTTTCTATATATACACATATACACACGCGTGCACGAGGTTAATAGAACGCAAATTGTGCCCTAGAATCATTGATCTTAATGATAATGAAGTATCTTTTATTAGATAAAAGATCAGTAATTAGAAAAAAATAGTTGCAATGAGAAATATGCAACTAATATCGTGTGTGAGTGTGTATGGGGGGCGGCGGGTCTTGTAACTCTCAAAGGCTCAGAAAGGTAGCCTAGGGTAGGCATAGACACTGAGAATTCCAAAAGAAAGGCGGGGGCGGGGGGAGGGGTGGGAATCTCACGTGTGGGACTTATCCATGCCAATAGAGGGCGCCCGTTACCTCTACAAGCGTCGAGCAGTTTGGGGTTTTATTTATTTTTTTGGGAGGGGGTGAGCAAGACCCTGAGATATATTTAATGTTTGTTTTGGTTTGTTTTGCTGTAGACTAGGGCACTGGGTGCGTGTGTGTGTGTGGGGGTGGTAATTGGTGGCTAAAAAATTAACAAATGAATATTGCCAAAAGGCCAAATCCCTTTTGGGTGGAATAGAGCTTTATCAAATTTATCTCTCCACTTAATCCCTAGATCTGCCTAGATTAACCTAAAGTCCTTAGCCAGGTCCCCCACCCTTGGCACAGAGCCAAGAGTTTAGGTTAAACTGGGTCGATGTATGTTTCCATTTCCACACAAGTGTGCGTTTATGTGTGACCCGCTACACGCGAGGGAATAAGTAATTCTGTGAAAGCCCACTAGAGGGAGCCAAATGACTGCTTTAGAACCATTCGCTGCAAGGTTCCTCTTTGGGAGAAGGCCCTGGTAATATCCATCGACCTACCCTCCTTCTTCCCCTTCGCCTCCCCTCCCTGGAGATTTAAAAACTCAAAAGTAATCATATTTGCATACCAAATACAGAAATGCATATTCTGTATTTTGTTACTTAAACCAAAAAAATAATTTGGTAAAACATTTAACAGTGTGAGATTCTCTGCCCTCTTAATAGGGAGTAGAATCATTAAAGAAATCTTGCCTTAGGAAGAAAATTAAACTGTGGATACATAGTGAGGAATAAATCCAGTCAATTATATTGGTGGGCTAGGGGTTGGCGGCGGATGAGAGAATGATTTATGATTGCAAACAACTTACCCAAGTGAGTTGATCGCTTTTCTTATATTCTCAACTAACAGCATTTTACGCATCTGTTTTATCATTATTATTATTATTATTATTATTATTACTACTGAAGTAGAGTTGGAATACAGTGTTGCATTAATTTCCGGTGTAGGACGGAGATATTTGGCAATTCTGTACATTACACAATGCTCACCCCACTTAAGTGTAGTCACCATCTGTCGCCATACAACATGATTACAATATTATTGACTATTTAAGCATCTGTTTTAAAGAGGAATTGACCAAGAATTTTTCTTCTTAGACTGCAATAAAGTTAGCTTTGCCTTAGGAGCCGCCTAGACAAATGCATCTTTCCCACATCTGTCCTGCTTTAGACCTAGCCGACTGACCGTTGAGATCAACAGCTTTCTCCCATTGGCATCGCCTGTGACCGGGCACTCAGCATGCCAGGAACTGCTGGGAAAATAGGGTATCTGAATGTCAGCCGAGTTCTCTTAAAATATCCTCCCTCCTTCTTGATACACACCCACACCTTTCTATCCACAGCCTGAGGCTAATGGGTCCTTCTTCTGAGACCCCAGCACTGTTACATAGTATACCTCCAATTCTATTATGTGGTTATTTAAATTGGACTTCCTTATTAAGCCATCAGCTCCTTGAGGAAAGAATCTAGTCTTGATTTTCTCCGTAACCCCAGACCCCAGCAGAGTGCAAGGCACATCCTGGGAGTTAATCAGTGTTTGTGGAATATAGAATAGCTTAAGGAGCAGAGTGTAAAATAGTAACAAAGAGGACATGGGTATTTACTATGTGCCAGTCTGGTTCTAAGCATTAGATACATACTAACTCATTTAATCTCCAGCAATGCCTTATGAAATAGGTACTACTATTTTTTTAAGATTTTATTTGTTTATTCGAGAGAGAGATAGAGCAAGTGAGAGACAGCAAGCGAGCACAAGCGGGAGGGAGAAGCAGGCCCCCCGCTGAGCAGGGATCCTGAAGTGGAGCTTGATCCCAGGACCCTGGGATCATGACCCAAGAGGAAGGCAGACGCTTAACTGACTGAGCCACGCAGGTGCCCCATGGGTACTGCTATTATCTGCATTTTAAAATTGAGAAAACGGAAGTGATTGCTGAGGATCAAGTAATTTGCCCAGGGTCATAAGTGGTGTAAATGATGGTTTGAACCCAGAAGGCCAATGCCAGAGCCAGCACACCCAACCACAGGACCATAAAGAACTGCAGCTGGGAATTAGAGAGAGGGTGGCTTTGTGGATCCTTCCCTGCTTGTGGCCCACACATGAACGGTGCTGATCAGCTCACAAGTGCGGGAAAACCTCGAGTAGAGCAACATGCAACTTACCGCAAGCCTTCAATGGGGCAAAAGGCCATGCTAGTATGAGATCCCCTCCCCCCAGAAGAAATACAATGGCTAAAAGAGAAGAAAACCATTTATTTCTGACTCATGTAATAGTCTGGAGTGAGTGTCCTGGGCCAGTGGGCAGCTCTACTCCTTGTGGTCAGCCAGGGACCAAGGCTCTTCCAGCCCGTGGCCCTGCCATTCCCAAGAGCCTTGTCCTCTGTGTGCCCGGGGCTTGGCCACACTGCGTCCAGCCCAGGCCACACCCCACAGGAAGGTGGAAGAGAGCAGGGGGAGGCACACTCCCTGTCTCAGGTGCCCCATCTTTGGGGAGAACTTGGTCACAGAGCCACATGTAACAACCAGGAGATGAAGTCTCACTGGGCAGCCATGCACACGGCTCCCAGTCCATTACCACGGAGAAAGGCAAGGGGGACCTTGATGAGAAGCTAGCTTTCTCCACCACTCCGTGCTCAAGACTGTGCCAGTCAACATTCTGTTATTTACTTTCATAAGGGTAGACATTGTCTGCTCATTAGAGGATGACCTATGTGGAAAAGCAAAATATATATATTGAATAACAGATGAGGATTTTTTAAAAAATTCATAACCCGGGGCGCCTGGGTAGCTCAGTTGTTAAGTGTCTGCCTTTGGCTCAGGGCGTGATCCCGGAGTTCTGGGATCGAGCCCCATGTCAGGCTCTTCCGCTGGGAGCCTGCTTCTTCCTCTCCCCTCTCCCACTCCCCCTGCTTGTGCTCCCTCTCTCGCTGGCTGTCTCTCTCTGTCAAATAAATAAATAAAATCTTTAAAAAAAATTCATAACCGTAGGGAATGGTTTCTTAGACATGACACCAAAACCATAAGCAACAAAAGAAATAGAGGGACACCTGGGTGGCTCAGTCGGTTAAGCATCTGCCTTCGGCTCAGGTCATGATCCCAGGGTCCTGGGGGCAAGTCCCGCATCGGGCTCCCTGCTCAGTGGAGAGCCTGCTTCTTCCTCTGCCTGCTGCTCCCCCTGCTTGTGCTCGCTCTCTCCACTTGTGCCCGCTCCATATCCAGTCCATTAAAAGATGAATAATAGCAAGCATTGGGGAGGCTGTGGGGAAACTGGGAGCCTCGTAGCCTGCTGGCAGCAAGGTTATGCGGAGAAGCCGCTTTGGAAAACAGTCTGACACAGGGCTCCCATGTTCTACTTCGAGTACACATCAAGAGAAATGAAGAAGTGTGTCTACACAAAAACTTATACACGAACGTGCACAGCAGGATTGCTCATCACGGCCAAAACATGAAAACAACCCAAATGTCCATCCACGGATGTGTGATACCTGTATAATGGAATAGTCTTTGGGGGGGCTGGAGTAAGTAGAGACACGCCAACAATATGCCCGAACCTCAGAAACATGATATTAAGGGAAAGAAGCCAGTCACGCTGGACCACGTATCGCACGATTCCAGTTATAGGGCATGTCCGGACTAGGGAAACCTGCAGGGACAGAGAGCAGAATCGTGGGGTAGCCTAGAGCTGGACGATGCGGGAGCTGGAGGCTGAGAGCTAAAGGGTCTGGGGCTGTTTTGGGGGATAACGGCAATGTTCTAAAACTGTCTGTGGTGATGGGCGTAGCATAGGATAAGTACACCAAATACAGACGGTCCCTGACTTAGGATGGTTCAACTTACAACTTTTTGACTATTTGATGGTGCGAAAGTGATACACATTCGGTAGAAAATCACTTTGATTTTTGAATTTTGATTTTTTTCCTGGCTGGCGGTAGGCAGGATGCTCCTCTCCCATGACGCTGGGCAGCAAGCCGCCGCCCTATGGGTCGCGGGATCACGAGGCTGAACCATGCTGCACCCACAGGGCCATTCTGGTTTTCACTTTCAGCACGGTTGCCAATAAATTACATGAGATATGCAACACTTGGTTATAAAATAGGCTTTGTATTTGATGATTTTGCCCGACTGTAGGCTGATGTAAGTGTTCTGAGCCCATGTGAGGTTGTCTAGACGAAGCTGCGATGTTAGGTGTCTTAAATGCATTCCCGACTGACGATATTTTCAACTTACAATGGGTTTATTGAGATGTGACCCCACTGTTAGTTGAGGGAGCTCTGATACCAAACACCATTGAACTGTGAACTTGAAACAGGTGCCGTGTATACAAAATGTTAATGATTCCTCAATAAAGCTGTTAACGATCAGAAGCAGCTAGAACAAAGGGCTCACACTAACAAAATGAAATTCATCACGGCTCCAAGCAATCTCCAGCTCCTAGACTCTGAAACCCCTCGCACGAGGGCCGCGTGGGGGAGACGTGGCTTCACAGTGACAGAGGTCAAGATTTCAGCAGATCCCAAGCTCATTATGAACAAACAGCAGGACAGAGTTGCCAGAACGGTTAAATGTGCTGAGCTGATGGGGGTCCCCACCCAACGGAACCTACAGTGGCTGTTGGGAGATTTAAGGCGCAAGGCACTCTGGAAAACGCAGTCAACAAGGACATGATTCAGTTCTAAATTCACTATCAGGAAAATTGCACATAAACACTGAAGTCTCAACAGCAGTTACCGCTAAGGCTTTGATGTCCGAGGGGTCTCGCTGGTGTCCCTGGTGGTGACTCCCGTCCCGTCCCTGGCAGGCCACCACGGTCAGGGTCTGAGTGAGGACAGGCTGCACAGATCTGAATAGGGAAGTCCCACAGTTTGGGGCTGTTGGCTGAGGGCCTACGTTGGCAGCTGTATTACCTGGTTTCCGAGTGAAAAAGAAGGGTGCTGTGGGTGGCCAGTCAGCAATCAAGTGGGTTTGCAAGAGGAAAATCAAAATTAGAACAGGTATAGTATTTTTTAAATATCTCCCAATTATTCTTTCTTTTTTATTTATTTATTTATTTATTCAACAGAGGTAGAGACAGCCAGCGAGAGAGGGAACACAAGCAGGGGGAGTGGGAGAGGAAGAAGCAGGCTCATAGCGGAGGAGCCTGATGCGGGGCTCGATCCCACAACGCTGGGATCACGCCCTGAGCTGAAGGCAGGCGCTTAACCACTGTGCCACCCAGGTGCCCCCCAATTATTCTTTCTTAACAGTAAATAAGTCAGTCTCTCACTTTCTCTTCTTCCCATGTCAGCCTGGCTTTTTCTTCATATGTACTCCACCTTTCCCCCCAAAACAATCTGAAGACAGAACAGAGAGTTTGAGCCACATTAAGGACTTAATTTCATTGTTTTGACTAGGTTTCCAATGTACCTTTCAGCTCTCTGGTAGAAAGAAAACAAAATTACTTACATAGTCCACATTTTCAGGAAGGAGAAAACATATCACATTTTCAAGATATAAAAGATTTACTGACACAACAGCAAAAGGAATTTTCTGACATGAATCTTGGTTTGAGGATAAAACATAGGTAATGGAAAATCGTTTTCAATAAAGCAGCATTTTATTTGATATGTGTTGTTCAGAAGTTATTGATCTTTCTATTATTTCTACCAGAGGTCCACATATGTCAGAAATCCACTTAAATAGCTTAATTTCTGCTATAATCCAGCCAAAAAATAAATAAACCAGCAGTTTCTATGTACCTCCTATGTCTTGGCACTGGTGTGAATGAAGGAAGAGATAGAGAAAATGAGAATGAAATTTGCCTTCTAGAAACTCCTTGGAAGGTAGCAATAACACACAGGAAATCATCTGAAACATGAAACAGAGGAAACTCAAATACTGGGGTGGGTGGCAGCCTGGCACCTTACCTTTGCTGTGTAGGAGTTCCAGAGGACAGATCACCGAGAACCACAGCGGTAAATAAAGCACAGTCAGAAGGACAGTCTAGAAACCCAGTCTCAACAGTCCTGACCAGCCTTCTCCATAAAGAGGGCAGGAGGCTCCCACCCATGTAAGAAAGGCTGGTCCCATGCCAACGAGGCCAGGGAGCAGAGACGGCCACGCCATAGGCCTCATTACAGGACAGCCATCCCCCCACAACAGATGCAGCCCCACCCAAACGAGAGAGTCTGGGGACAAAGGAGACCTAAATCCCTTGGCCACCCCTGTCCCCCCCCCGCCCCGCTCAGCATCGCTGCAGCCTCAGAGGGACCAGGTGGCACTGAGGGCAAGTCTGCCCTCTGATCCTGGGAACTGGCATTTTTAATCTGCTCAATTAGAAGTGTAACGACTTCTTGCTTCCCTTCACCAGGCTGGCAGAGAGAAGGTACAGACAGCCAAGCGCGCGTGGTGTCACCTAGCAAAAGCTGAGAAAGCTCAGCCGAAAAGCAGCCTCCTTCAGAATGACAAGGATTCACGAGGAAAAAAAAAAACAAACAAACCTGGATGTTCCCCACTCTTCTTCCGGGGCCGTCCCTGCTCGGTCATGACTGCAGGATTGTAATAGGCAGAGACTCGGGCTGCATGGCTCTTTTTCTCAACTCAGGTGTAGTAATCGGTCGATCGTAGCTACCTTTGCAAAGATGGAGACACCGCACAGAAAGTTCTTGCGCCTGATATCTGACGCATAGAGGTGTCATTGTTGGCTGCTATGACCCCGTTGGTTTCTAGTATTTTTGTCCCTCCGTCTGGCGTTTCTAGTCCCTCCACCCCTCAGGGCAACATTCCAACAATAGGTCCCCAGAGATGCCAGGGAAGGAGAGTCCAACCATCCCACCACTCAGCATAGCAGGTGTTTCTGCAACAAGTCAAGCGATGGCCTGAAAATCCCCAGAAAGCTGACAGGGATGCTTCAGTAAACGCCAGGATGTCACTTCCGGGATTGTGACTACGGACTCTGCTCACCTTCCCACGCAGGAGGAAGCAGGGAGACAGTCCTTTGTACATGTCGCCCCTTCTACTCAGGGCCCCCTCCCCTGTGCCGCCCCGTGGCACACTCATCAACCATTCTGTTTCAAAGGGTCTGAGGGAGGCTGAATAATGGACCCACACCCAGTCCTGAGGACATGTGATTATGCTAGGTTCCACAGCAGGGGGGAATTAGGGTGCAGCTGGAATGAGGGTTGCCAATCAGCTTATTGCAAAATAGATTATCCAGCATGATATTGGTGAGCTCTAAGTGACCACAGAGTTCTTAAAAGTGGAACAGGGAGGCAGAAGGAGGTGTGGCAACAGGGAAAAAAAATGGTCAGAGAGATGTAAGGTCATGGTTTTGCAGATGGAGGAAGGAAGGCAGCACGCCAAGGAATGTGGGCAGCCTCCAAAAGCTGGAAGAGGCAAGGAAAGAGATTCTCCCCTAGAGCTTCCAGAAAGGAACCCATCCCTGCTGATATTAGTCCGGTGACCTATGTCAGACTTTCAACCCATAGACGGTGAGACAATACATGGGTATGGTTTTAAGCCACCAAGTTTGTGGTAATTTGCTACGGACATCATAGATAATGAATATAGGGTCTTTCTGCTTATGATCTGGTGACCCCCCATTCTGCTTCCCAAGGTGTATTTCTCAGAGAAGTGGCATGCATAATGCCCATGATTCGTTCTTTCATCCTGGTATAACAGGCTCGTTGAATACTAAGTCCCTGTGCCCCCACAAATATGGGTAAACGTGTCATCACACATGGGAAGTCCAGTGAGAGCCTGCCCTATGAAGCGGAGTGGCCAAGAAGGAGTTATTGGAGCTGGTAGCTGCGGGCGTGTTCCGGGGTGGCCAAGAGCACCCATGTTCTTCCTCATAAACCTTCAGTGCCTGCCAACCTCATCATCACCGTGGACCCTAAGAGCCCCAACGTTTAAGAGATTATTCTTTTCTAGTTTTATTCATCAGAGATACATATAACTTCCAACCAAAGCTTCTGACTAGGCTGAAATGGCCCAAACTCCTGAAATGATTCACAGCATTCCAGGCAAAAACAAAGCCAGGAAGCTTCCGAGATTCAATCTTCAGTTTTATTTTTCTAAGCTTTAATATTTAAAATACTTGGTGAAGCCCCATTACCACCTCTATATCTTCCTAAAGGTCTCAGATTGAGAACTACTGAAAATATTTCATTTGTGTGATCCATTTACTCCTCAGTGTCTAACTCTGTTCACACAACTGTTGAGTTTCTGGGGACCTCTCAGCTCCCCGGGTGGTGGGGCTTCTCATTGTATCTATCAGTAGATTCACTTAAAGTCAGCTTGGATTCTGATCTGTCAAGTGTACAGCAATGACGAGCCTTGGGGACTCCATAATCTGATACTGAAGCTTCCCTCCATCTGTCCCTGGGGAAACAAAGGGGCTGAAAAACAGATCCCCTACAATCTCTTTTTATGGGCCAGAGACTCCCATTCCGAAACTAGTTAAAGCCCGGCATTATCTATCTACTATCACCCAGAAATTCCACTTCTAGGTTTACACTCAAACAAACGTCTGCACAAGTGCATTAAGAGACATATAGAAGAATGCTCATAGCAGCATCGTTCATAATGGCCCAAACTGAAAACATCTCTGGGGAAATGGTACATAAAGAGTGGGGCGTTCATGTAATGCAATGCTGTGTAAGAATGCATGAATGTTGCTCCATGCCATGACATGGATGTACCTCTCTTCACAGTGTTGAATAAAAGAAAGCAGATACGGTAATGTTCTGTGACTCCATTTGCACAATGTGCAAAAAGCAGATGAAATCATAGGGTTTAAGGATTCGAGCTTAGGAGACAGCACTGGGTCTTATACGCAACTAATGAATCATCAAACTTTACATCAAAAACCAGGGATGTACTGTATGGTGACTAACATAATATAATAACAAAAACATTAAAAGAAAAAGAATTCTAAAAAAAAGAAGGAAATGGGGGGAGGGGCCTAGAAGGGGATGGTGATGGAGAGGGAGACATGAGAGGGGCTCACGGGGCACTGCCATGTTCTACTTCTTCACCTTGCTGGTGCTCGTCTTGTAGTCAATCTCTGAGCTGTGTATTTAATATATTTAATATATTTAATATATTTTTCTGTCTGCATGCTTTACTTCACGCTTTTAAAAAGAAAGGCTAAAATTCTTATTCTAAACGATTTCCTTTAAAAATGCATTACATCTGAAATTTTCTTATTTTATGATTTATGATCATAAAACATACTTAGGAGCAACAGACAACATTTGAAAACAATCAGAAAAGTGGGGAAAATCACTTCTAATCCTTTTTTCCAAAGAGAAACACTGTTAACCTTTGGTATATTTCTTTCCGATCTTTTTTCTGTGATTAGTTTTTGATGTTTTTATTTCTCTTTGTAGATGGCCCTATTTCTTCAAATCTATATTTTAATGTTTCTCACTTAACATTATCCTGTACGCATTTTAAAGTAATTGCAAACCCTCTGCATGATTATTGTAATGACTCTGTATTTTACTTAACGATGCCTCATTAAATGACATATCAACTTGAACAACATTTAGGTCATTTCCTCTTTTTCTACTTATAAATAGTGTCATGGGGAAATTTTTGTGTACAGCTTTTTATACATTTCAAATTATTTCCTTAGAATTGATCCTTAGAAGTGGAGTTTCTAGAGCCAAAAATAGTACCTTTCTAAGATGCAAAGCACGTCCCTTTTTCGGAGTCAGAGTTTAGGGGAACATATCACGTCCAAAGAGGCTCATCTTAAGTCCATGTAGAGGAGCTCCTCCCAGAACTGGGTCAAGGGGTCTATTGCTCTCTCCAAACTGCCCTTCAGTCCAGCAGTACCATTAAAATTGAGTTCATATCCCTTTTTCTCTCTTCCCACTGAGATGCATAGTCTGGGTATACTTGGATCACCCAGTAAGATTCCTTAAAGGAGCAGAGCTATAAGCTCACTAGTCTCTAAATGCTTAGAGAAAAAATTCTGACAAAGTTTTTAGAGTCTTTACTGTGAAATGAGAATATCGATGCTGATCTTGGAAGAATACATGTGAGCATAAATAATACAATGCATGAAAAATATTAAATATAGTGTCTGCCATGTAGCAGACTGTCTATAGACATGAGTGCTCTTCCTTCCTTTTTTTCCTGAGACTCATCTTTTCCCCCACTGGTGACAAGATCAAGGAAGAAAGAGAAAGACAAGGAAAATTTTCAGAAAAAAAATACCACAAAAACTTTAACTTCCAAGGATATTTCATGAGCTGGCATCATTTACAGGATGAATTAGAGAGGCCCTTCCCCCAAACCTTGCATTCGCCTGGACTGCTACCATGCCGGGGACTCTTACCATTTGAGTCATTCTTATAAGCTAAGGCATTGTCACCAGAAGGCTGAATCCTTTGCTTTGTCATAGTTTTGCATAAGGTGGTGTTTCTCCAAATGCGGTTATTGGGCCATCTTAGAAACACCTGGTGCATTAGGGTGAGTAAAACTAGATGCTCTAATAAACAGTCCCGAGGGGCGCCTGGGTGGCACAGCGGTTAAGAGTCCGCCTTCGGCTCAGGGCGTGATCCCGGCGTTATGGGATCGAGCCCCACATCAGGCTCCTCCGCTATGAGCCTGCTTCTTCCTCTCCCACTCCCCCTGCTTGTGTTCCCTCTCTCGCTGGCTGTCTCTACATCTGTCAAATAAATAAATAAAATCTTTTTAAAAATAAATAAATAAATAAACAGTCCCGAAATCTCAGAAGCTTACCAGCACAGAACTGCTCATCTCATAGCTCATTAATAGGTGGTAAAGGGTGGTCTTCCCATCCAGGGGCAGATTCTCTCCACTTAATGTCTCTGCTATCATCCAGGGCCTCAGAGTACTCTGCTAGATTCTTCATATCCAGGTGGCAGATAATAAGAAGAGAAAGAGTCAATGTTGAGAATTCGGGAGTGGTTTTACGGGCCAATGCTAAAAGTCATCTACATTGCTTTTACTTACATTCTTTTGGTTAGGACTCACTTACACAGTAGAGCTCTGTTCAGCTCTATTCAAGAAGAAAAAGAAGCAATTTTGGTGATCTCATTGTACACTTGGGGTGATTGTAAATATATGAATTTCAGTATACATATTTGTACCATACTTATACAAAAATATTTTTTTTTAGTGGGCCTGAAGAAATTCTGAATCAAAATCTCTGGGGCCTAGGAATGTGACATTGAAACATGATTTTCATGGACACTAAGCCTGGAGCACTGGCCCAGAGGTGGGTTTTGTTTTGTTTTGTTTTGTTTTTATTTGTCACAGAGAGCACAAGCAGAGGGAGTGGCAGGCAGATGGAGAAGCAGGCTCCCTGCTGAGCAAGGAGCCCGACGCGGGACTTGATCCCAGGACTCTGGGATCATGACCTGAGCTGAAGGCAGATGCTTAGTGACTGAGCCAGGTGTCCCCCAGAGGGGGCTTTGATGGCACCAGCACAAGTGACAGGGGCAGCCCTGTCATTGACCATACCTTAGATACCAGACGGTGTACCCAGAGTATTTTTGCAGATCTTTTAGAACCTACAACAACTGTAGTCTAAGGAGTCCCAGGATGGCTTGGCCTCAACACTCAGATTCCAACATTGCATTGAGAGTGGGTATAGCATTTGCCAGATCCTCTTTTCAGCAGTTTTATTCTTCCTCAGACAAAGAGAATATTGTAGGGCTATACTGAGTAACAGCAATAGGAGCCAGCCCACATAACTCAAATCCATTGACTTTAGGGATATGGTTGAGGTCAGTGTTCAAGACGCCATTTTATGGGGGAACAAATGGAAAAAATTTATCTCTAGGGTCAGTACCATAAATAGTTGTTTTTCTGTGAGAAAGCAGTTTATTTGTATTTTACACACTGTAAATTATGACATCTATTGTGTTTCCTCCTTGCACTAACTTTTGGGAAGTTCAGAGCCAAAATTTTAGACCATCTTTGGCAAGTGTAGAGAACTTAGTCCCAGAATATCTTATTTCCCTACTTTTAATTGAAATATTTGTTTTCTCAGCTTGTTAAATCATACATCTTTGCACATGCAACTTGGACTTCTATTTTCAATGAGCAGGTTGTAGAAATGGATTTTTAATTATTAAGTAGGATATTGTGACATTTTGAAAAGTGAACAGAAATATTGGTCCATGGTATTTTGACCATGTTTTAACCCAAGAGTAATATTCACCACAAATGACATGAATGAAGGCTTCATCACCCATTTAATCCAGCAGCAACTGACTTTCCTCAGAGACCTCAGAAGAGAATCATTAATTAAAACCAGATGCACCTTTCCAGGATCACTCTGTCCCAGTCATGGTTTCTTTTTCTGAGGCAGAATCATCTTTTTCTGAGCCCAGAGATAGTACAGAATCTAAATACCATTAGGGAGTAGAATGTTGGGTAAACAGCTCTTGGCTTTGATAAGTTTTGTTCTCCGTCCAAACTTGTCCACAATAATGTTCAAATCAAATGGTGGGAAGAAAGCTAGAAAAAAATCACGTATTTTTATGACATTCTAAGACCATTACTTAGTAAAAAATTTCCCACACTGAATTTAATAGGTAAGCTATGGAAGGGATTAAGAGAAATGTACCCCAATATCCACTCAATTAACTAAAATTTACTGGGCATCTGTTTATGTTCTAGTGCTAGTGGCTTTCACGTTATTCCCATTTTACACACCTGCACACACATGAAACAAGCACACCCTCTGAGAGGGAGGGAAGTATTAAGAGAATGTAGCCGAATTTCTTTTGGCAGCTCTACTGACTGTTGATTTGAGAGATGTTGCCTCCAAAAGCGTGGCCTTTACCTTCAGCACCAAGGCCAGCGCACCTGACTCTTCTGGGCTCCCCTTACCCTCATCATTCTGGAACTCTCAGCCCAGAACTGAAAAAAAGAAATGTTCTTTGTCAACTAAACCCATCTTCCTTAGTCTTAAAAGCACTTAATAAATTGTTCTTCATGGAGTGGTCACTGGTACCAGCAGGAAAATTTTCTGACAAGGAGATGAAAATTTATTGAAGATCTGCCTCTTTCTGAACATGGGGCATGCGTGTGCACACACGCGTGCGCAAACACACACACACACACACACACACACGCTGCCTGATGGGCTGTATGTTGGTTGAGTTCTGCTCTCATCATTCCCAGCACCTCTTAGTACAGGGAAGCAGTGAGGAAGAGCATCCCTTGGCTCGGGTACCAACAAAAAGTGACACCCGCGCACAGACGGAGACAGAAGGTGGGAGAGGACCGCAAATGCTCATGGCTCTGGTTTTCTGAGATTTGTCCTTCTAAGAGCTTTTTATCCCTTGGATTTATGTATAACCCTTGACTGTAAGGCCAACAAACAATAACAATGTACCAAAATGACTGCTGTTCCCAACTAAAGTAATAAAAATGTTGTGAGGGAGACAAATTGGAGAATTGGCAACATTATTCCCATTCCATGGATGAGGAAATTGAGCCCAAGACGTTAAACTACTTGCCCAAGGTAACACAGTGAGTCAGTGACAAAGGAGAACCAAAAAGTCAGATTTCGTCTTTCTTTCCGCAGGTCTTTCATCAGCAAGATACATATAGTTGCCAACTGTCTCCAGGAGCCCCAATTCTGTACCCCTCCCTCCGGCCCAATTATCTGAAAACCAAAAGAGTAGAAAATCGAAAATGAGATGGAGGTCGGCAGGGACGTGAGGCAGCGGATTGCTGCCGCTTCCTTGCTTCCTTTTTTTAGAAGCTAAAATCGACTCTGCTCTTCCTCGTTGACAGCCCCTTGCCTGCGGCGCGACTCCTGGCCTCGGCGGGGGTCCGCGCAATCTGGGCGCTTCCAGCTGCCCCTTCTCCACAAGTCGCCAGCCGCAGAGCTCAGGACCAAACTGGGACGGAGCGAGAGTGCTCGGGAACCCGTGCCCGTGGTCCTGCCGGAGCCTCCTTGAGCGGCGCTGCTTGCTTTCGCTCGCCCCGCGCGCCGCTTGTCCTGGAGCGCAGCGGGAGGCAGGGAGGCCGGTGGGCAGCCAGGGAGTCGGAGCGCAGAACCCGAGGCCCAGAGCCTGGGCTGTGTGGAGCGTGGAGCAACGGTTTCCCTCAGCCAGCTCCCTCCCGGGTTAGCACTCAGTGCCAGGGAGCAGCACGGGTCTCTCCCCCGCCGCCCCCTCCCCAAGCGCACCCGGGCCAGCTTCCATCTGATTAGAATGTTTCTTCCATCTGATTAGAATGACAGTAGCTTTCAAGTCATTCATTATGAGAAGAATTTTAGTCTTAGAAGAAAAAAGAGGGTCCCACTGTAATTGTGAGTTGTAATAAATGCAAACTTCTGGTGCCTTCCTCTGCAGTATGTAAGACAGTAAAAAATGTGTCTCGTCCAAGCGCACCCCCTCCCCAAGCCCATTGTGAAGTCAATCGCTAACAAAGGGGACGTGTGAATATTCAACACCGAGTCTTTCAGTTGTATTTTCCGGAATCCCTGAGTCGGCTCCTTTTTTTTTTTTAAATCGTCGAATACCTGTTTAAGTTTTAAAAGCACATGGAAAGAGCCCGCGAGCGACCATATAATTTGATTTGCCAGGCAATCTGCAGAGCGATCGCACATCATTTATAATGTTCATTGAGCATTTTGCCTAATTGTGTCTGTCTCTGAAAGGGCAGCGCACCCCCTCCCGACCGCGAGCAGCACAAGTGGCGACATTCCCATGGAGCGGCCGCGCGGCAGCTTGCCGCATTCAGTGCGGGCGGCCGGGCCGCGCGCTTCCCCGCCCAGGCGACCGCGAGCGCCTGACACTAATAGCTCGCGGCTCAGGTACGAGCGGGCGCCGCGCTTGACTCCATTCAATTCACAACCGGCCGCGCTTGCAGGTGTCGCCTTTTGAAACCTCCATTCAGGCGGCCGCTGTTCACTTCTCGCTGCGCCGCGGGTTTTGTACCAGCGCAAGAATGGGGCTGATTATTCCCGCGCCCACATGCCGCCCCCACACGCCCCCACCCCGTCCGGCGCGAGGCTTCCCTTGGCCAAAAGAGGCGTTTAATTAGTTCTGGGGCCGCAGAGAGCCAGCGTGGCCGACAAAGCCCGGCTCCCCAGGTAACCCCGGTTCCCTGCGGCCCCGAGAGGGGGCGCGCGGCGCCGGAGCACCGGCCTCTGGGCGCGCGCTGCCTCCCGCGCCGCCTCCGGTTCCCCAGCCGCTGGCCGGCTCTCCAGCGAGCTGAAGGCTCTCTCGCCGGGCTTGGGTGACCTCGGCCGGCGGCTCCCGCGGCCCCCGGGAGCGGCCAGCCCTCGGCGCTGCGCCCCCTTCCCGCCCTTCGGTCCCCAGAGCCAGGACAGACGGGGAGATGGAAGCTTCGTTGGCAAAAGAAAAGAAAAGCCTGGCCGTAGCTGTCTTGCGCGTGGGTGTTCTCCCCGTTCCGTGTCATTCTCCTCCGCCCCTTTTTCGGGGAGACATTGGGACAATGTTTCGGGGAAACACTGGAGACACTTTCTCCCTTTATCCGTCTCTGCGGCTCAGCGCCGCGTGCGCTAAGCTCAAGGGCGCAAAGCCGGGCGTGGGAGATGGTCAATGTCTGCCTCACCGCCGCGGCCAGGGACGCTCCTATTGCATCTGCGTCTTGGGCCCCTGCGGTGGCCCAAAATACAGACAGCTGCTGGCAGCACCAGCCGGGTCGCACTCCCTGGGCCGCCGGCGCCACAGGTACAACCACCCCCTCCCACCTCCACCGGCCCTCGGAGGGCTGCACGCGCCGAGGCTCTGCCGCCCCTGAGCAGGGATCGCGCCCCCTCCCCCCAGCCCCGAGAGCTCGGCCTTTTGCTGCGGGCCGGAACATGTGGGGGGGGGGGGCGGTTGGAGGGCGAGAGGGGACGAAGGCGAGGCACTGTCTGGCCAGACACCTGCGTTGTACCTTTCAGGGAGGAGTGGGCGTCGGCCGCCAGGCTGGGGCGGGGGCCCCTCCCGCTTTATCATTTGATTTCCGCGAGCGTCTGAGGACGCCGGCACCCATTCGTTCCACTCGCTGCGCTCTGTGAACGAGCCTGGGGCGGGCGGAGGGGGCCGGGCTGGGGGAGGGCCGGGTGGTCTCCCTCCCCCGCCCGCCCTGCCGGCCGAGCTGGAGCACAAGTGTTGGGATTCCCACGGACCGGCGTGCTCTGCGGCTGGAGGCCCGGGCACCCGGGGCCCGGGAGACGTGGCGGACACAGAGGGGGCTCTGAGAAGGGGGCAGGGGAGGGGCGCCCGGCAGAGCCAGCGCCCGCCGCTCGCGCGGGTTAGTGTTTTCTCTTTGGCGAGAGCAGCCAGCCTGGGGTGCAGGCCCAGGTCCTGAGGGGGTGGTGGAGAGAGCAGCGGGGACAGGGGACTACAGCAGGTTATTTTTGGGCTTCATGTGATGGAGGGGGGGCGTCCGGGCAGGCTTTGGGTCTCTGCCCAGCCCCGACCCAGTTTCATGCCTGAGGGCAGAGGAAGGTCACAGGACGCGAGAACTTCTGAGTGGAGGCGAGGGCTGTGCCAGGGAAGGAGCATTTGCCCCTGTTGGGCCTGCCGTATTTAACTTGAATTTCCCAAGCAGGCCCATCTTCTCCTTGTCCGTCTTCCTGTGCAAAGAAAGGCCTGAGGCGGGGTGCACCTTTAACAAAGGTGAAAGTAGTGGCCTTCTCTGGCCTCTCCCCAGCACCAGAGTCACTCCCTGCCCAGAAGAAATCACAGAAGGTGCCATACTTTCAGTGGTAACCCCTCTGTTCACCCAAAGGCCCCTCAAGGCAAGAACTCAAACCCCTCGGGTTGGTTTCTCTAAAGCAAAACCTGGAAATGGTATTTGCCTTAGGGAGGAGATTGTTAATGGAGTTTACTTCCTAGGTTGGCCCTCAGAAGCCTTCAGGGGGCCAACATACTATAGAAAAATAGCACAAAACACTGCCATGATATTGAGATAATTTAAAAAAGTAACAAGTGGTGTTTAATGATTTCAGGGGCAACTTGAAAAAGAGAATGAGGCAGACACAAATTTTAGGTGTGTCTGAATGAAACCTTTGGGTACTCCCGAAGGTTTTGGAGGTTGTCTTCCTTATTTCCTTATCTAATATTACCTGGAAACTTCCTTTTCCCTCTTGCAGGCGCATCACCATAATTACTTTTATATGAGCCATCTATTATTACCATTAGCTTTTAACTGAATAAAAAAGAGATTTTCTTAAAGTAACAGAGAACTTGGACGGAATGGTGAAAAGGATGAAGATGGGTGTGTGTCTGAAAAGGATAGTTTGAGAGGAGAATAAAGGGGGGAGAATAGGTATCTTACAAAGTGAAAGGAAGGCCTTGCCATCTAAAACGCAAGGCAAAAATCACCCCTGCTTTCACTATCATTGCGTTCACAACTAAATTTCTTGAATAAGTTGCCCAAATCAGGTGTCTCGATTTCTTCACCTTTATCTGGGCCTCAGCACATTTGTATTCCAGCCCACACTCACACTGAAGCTCTTTTTTTTGAATTTTCACCAGTAACATCTATGTTCCCAAATTTAAGGACAATTTCCAGACATCATCTTGCCTGAAATTGCAACAAACAGGCCCACCATCCATCATGATACTAAGAGCAGAATCCTCCATATCATTTTTGTTTTTCTCTCTCTTCCCCATATTCAATAAGTCAGCAAGTCCTAACATTCTCTTTCTAGAATATGTCTCCAATCTGCCCAGCCACTACCCAGCTCGGGCCTTCATAATGTCTTCGCTGCTCTCCAGCCACAGTCTTCTGATTTGTCTCCCTCCCTGCCTGTAATCTTGCTTTGCTCCAACCCGTTCTCCAGACTGCAGCCTAAGCGTCCTTCCTAAATGGCCAAGTCGATCATGCTACCTCCTGCTTAAAACCCTTCCGTGGCTTCTCCATTCCCTGACTACTTAAGTATAAATCATAAACATGTGCTATTCTAGTGCTACTGGACTAGTCAATTACATACATTATCATGTATAAGACACACGAGGGGCACCTGGGTGGCTCAGTCTGTTAAGCGTCTGCCTTTGGCTCAGGTCATGATCCCAGGATCCTGGGATCAAGCCCCTGTGCCCCCATCTCAGAGGGAGCCTGCTTCTCCCTCTCCTCCCTGCTTGTGCTCTCTCTCGCTATCTCTGTCTCTGTCTCTCTCTCTCAAATAAAATCTTTAAAAAAAAAAGGAATAAGACATATGATTTTAGAACAAGATTTAAAAAATACAGATTATAGCTGAGTATTTTCTTCTCATTCCCCAGTGAATCTTCTTACCCACTCTGGAAATGACTGCTCTGTGTTGGCTGAACTCCTTAGCACAGCCTACAGGGTCTTCCTTGATCCCTGCCCACGTTCCCTTTCTCAGCACCTCTCTTTATTTCATCCTTAATACAGTTCTTTTATTTCTTCAAATACCATGATGGCCATTCTTGGTTTGTCTCTGGGTCGCATTTATTTCCATCTCTGTTCTCCGTACCCTCTAGTCTGGGAGCTCCATGGGGGGAGAAAAAATACGTGTTTGATTTATCATTCTGTCACTATAGTGTTTATCACAGTTCCAAGCACAGAATAGGTGTTCAATAAAGGCTTGTTGCAAAAATGAACAGGATGCTTCAGTGGCAGCCGTGTTTGCCCTAAAAACGCTAGAAAGCAGAGAACACTGGAGAAATAAGAACCAAGCCAAGGTTGCTGAGGGTAACAAAAAGAGGCACAGGAAAGATGGAGATGGTGTCCAGGCATCTGTCCAGACTGTGGTGCATTAACTGAGATACAAATTAGGCTGCACTACAAAAGAGTGTAAAGAAAGAGTGGTTTAAATGAGATGGAAGTCTACTTCCCCCTCACAGAAACAAAACAAAACTGCTTAGGTACTCCCGACTTGGTGCTGGGTCTCAACGATGTGGGAGACTCAGTCTCCTCCTGTCTACTTGCTTGTCCATTCTCAACCTGTAGCTTTCATCGTATGGTTGCAAGCTGCCACTGCACTGGCACTCCAACCAGTAGGAAGAGGGAACATGGTGACATCGGACATGCTCTTCCCCAAAGATTGAGTCTCCAAAATGAATTTCACTTCTGCTCACGTCCTATTCGTCAGAAGTTAGGCTCATAGCCACACTGAGCTGCAAGGGTGACTAGAAAATGTAGTTTTTATTCTAGGTGCTCATGTGCCCAGCTAAAATCATGGGCTTCCATCACCAAAGGCAGAGGGAGAGGATGAATATCAGAATTTTCAGTATCCGAGACGTCTGGTACTGCTGCCTTCCTGAGGCCTAGCTAAATTCCTGCTCTTGGATGCTGGGACACTCCCAGTATCCCATGCCATAGCCTTTTTTTTTTTTCCTTAAGATTTTATTTATTTATTTGACAGAGAGAGAGACAGCCAGCGAGACAGGGAACACCAGCAGGGGGAGTAGGAGAGGGAGAAGCAGGCTCCCAGCAGAGCAGGGAGCCTGATGCGGGGCTCGATCCCAGGATCCTGGGATCACGCCGTGAGCCGAAGGCAGATGTTTAATGGCTGAGCCACCCAGGCGCACCCCATAGCCTTCTTTTAATATTTCATGTAGTTCAAGTTGGTTTCCGTGACTTGGAATCAGATTTTATTTTATTTATTTATTTTTAAAGATTTTATTTATTTATTTGACAGAGATAGAGACAGCCAGCGAGAAGAGGGAACACAAGCAGGGGGAGTGGGAGAGGAAGAAGCAGGCTCACAGCAGAGGAGCCTGATGTGGGGCGATCCCATAACGCCGGGATCACGCCCTGAGCCGAAGGCAGACGCTTAACCGCTGTGCCACCCAGGCGCCCCATGGAATCAGATTTTAAACCAGTAGGCGAATTTATTGAATATTTCTATGGCGACACCAGGTGACGTGCAGCAACACAGCTGTGTCCAATAAGCCAGGCTACTCTGGCGGTAGCCATCCCCAATCTCAGTGGCTGAATGCAAGAAAAGTGTGTTTCTAGTCCAGGTTCCCCGTTCTAGGAGTATTTTCAGGGGGGTCTCTGTTCATCGCGGTCACTCAGGCAGGGTCCTTCTGTTCCACAGTCATCATAGAAGGAGAAGCAAAGAGTACACGGGCTTTTAAAGCCTCCTCCCAGAAATGACACGTCATTTCTACTCGTCTTTTATCACCCCAAGCAAGGGATATGGTCACATCGCACCTCAGGGAGAGCAAGGAAGTACAAGCTTATCAGCTGCCTGCAAGGACACGCAGACATCCTAGCTTGTCCTGCGAGCTCCCACAGCACGGCTGCTACCTAACAGCAGAAGCTTTTCAGGCGAACTCTCATTGTACAGCATAACACGATCCTTCCGTACCTTCCCCTCTGCTCTGCTCAAGTCAGCCCAGCTTGAGGGGCAAAGTGCTAAGTGCTGGGGACCTTGAAGGCCAAGGACAACATCAATCTCTCACGTCGTTTGAAATCAGGGCCCACCCTGATGTCGTGAGATGGACGATGCCTTAGCAGCTCTGGTTCCGCCCAGGACATCCTTAATGCTCTTAGGGATCTCTGCACGTTTTCCTACTCTGTCCTGAATTTTTGCAATGGGTTTGTACTCAACACTGGGGGGGAAAAAATAAAAAGACACAAGCATCAGGAACGTGTGAGAAAGGAAGATGTCCTATCCTGAGGGAAATACAGGGAAATAGGCTTCTATGGCTGGCACAGGCCAAATAAAGGTGAGAGATTCAAGGGGCTTGAAGAAATCTCCTAGTGTTCTCCACATGCTGCAATAAGGCTGCATTTTAAAAATTCATCCCTGTGATTTATGGCCTTACCTCTCAAGGGCACTAATAAAATGCCAGAGAGATGACTACGTGGTTGCTATGTGTTGCTCACACCTTAGCGGGGCAGATGTTTTCCTTTACGGCCTCTGGCTGAGCTCAATGGCCCTGAAGTAACTGGCTTTTAAAGAGGGCAAGAAGGATAATTCGGAGCACTGGACATTCTTTGAAGACACGGGGCTTGGTGGGGCATATATGTGGTCATCGTGAGGCCACTCCATGCCTGAGTCGAGGCAGGACTAAGAAAGGGAAAAAAAGGCCAAGTGAAATGCTGGCACCCACTTCCCTAAAGCAGGGGAGACCACGGGCTATCGCCCGCCGTGGCCTTTCTTGTAAATAGATTCAACCTTCCAGCAACACACTTCTGTCCCTCCTCGTGTGGTTAGACTCAGTCAAGACCCACCTAAGTCAATATCATTATCCTTATGAAGCTCTGGGGCTGAGCCCCTGAACGTGCACAACAGGCCTTACTGCACGGGATTAAAATAATTGCTCTCCTGGGGCGCCTGGGTGGCTCAGTCATTAAGCGTCTGCCTTCGGCTCAGGGCATGATCCCGGAGTTCTGGGATCAAGCCCCATGTCAGGCTTTTCCACTGGGAGCCTGCTTCTTCCTCTCCCACTCCCCCTGCTTGTGTCCCCTCTCTTGCTGGCTGTCTCTCTCGCTGTCAAATAAATGAATAAACTCTTTAAAAAATTGTCAGTTACTGATAATTGTACTTAAAAAAAAAATTGCTCTCCTTTCTTACCACCCCGAGCATGTCTGAAGGCATAGAGACTGTATCTTACTCATCTCTGTATCCCCGACGTTTAACATGGGGATTGGACAAAGTTGAGGCTCAACACGTGTTTTTAAAGGGATAAGCTAAGGCTTAAAAGAGGGTGTGTTTCTAGTTTCTCAGTATTTCCACATTGCTTATAACTTTCTATATAAAGATGAAAAAACAAGACAATTTGGCTTAAAAAAAACTGTAACTGATTGTTTGGCATTGGACAGACCGGCAGTCTCCTAAGTGAACAAGATGTTCCACTGGCCTATAGGAAACATTTTACAACTTTGATTATATTTTTTCTCATCTTCCTAAAATTTCTTTTTGTATATGTTTTAAATGTATGCAATATATTAACACAGTCTTACTTCTATGTGATTTTAAATACATAAATAGACATAAATTCACATTTAGAGTGCATATTCGAACACGGTAATGATAAGGTACCAGGCACAGCTAATCCTCCCCCCTACACACACAGTATTTTTCTTTCCTTATTTGATAGCATTCCACATTTTAACAGGAAGATGGCCACCTGCTTATGACTACATTTGTCAGCTCCCCTTGTAGCTAGAAGTGGCCATGTGATGGCTCAGACCAATTGAATGTCAGCATTTGTGATAATGTGCAAACTTCAAGTAATGTTCTTAAAAGGAAAGGAGTATGCCTTTCTTTTTCCTTCTTGCTGGCTGGGATGCAGACATGAGGGTAGGAGCTGGAGCAGCCAGCTTAGACCTGGGATTAGGTGCCATGTTTCAGGAAGATAGAGCAGCTGGTCACAAAGAAGCTGGACCCCTAACCCACTGAACCACCACATAAACTTCAGATTGCTTATGCTTGGATTATTAAATGAAAGAGACTTAAATGTAATATTTTCATCACTTTTATCTTTCAATACCTGTTAAAGAAGTCAGACCTTTATCCAGAATCATGCAAGGTGTTCAGCCAAAAGGAAAAAAAATGGAAACCAATCAACTCTTAAATAAATTCCTTTTTTTTTTTTTTTTTTAGAAGAAGAATCTTTTTTTTTTTTTTTTAAGATTTTATTTGTTTATTTGGCAGAGATAGAGACAGCCAGCGAGAGAGGGAACACAAGCAGGGGGAGTGGGAGAGGAAGAAGCAGGCTCATAGAGGAGGAGCCTGATGTGGGTCTCGAACCCATAACGCCGGGATCATGCCCTGAGCCGAAGACAGGCACTTAACCGCTGTGCCACCCAGGCGCCCTAAATAAATTCCTTTATATAGACAATCAGGCCTGGCTCAAGGTGATTGATACCAATGGAAGAAATTTGTTGTTGTTGTTGTTGTTGTTTTAATGCCTGTGATATCACTTCTCATTCATACCTTCTTCTCTTCTTATTTCTTCTGTGCTTTATAGACATTTAATAAAAATTTACTCAGTGCTGTATACAATCAAGTTGGTGTGAGAGTAGAGCTTTAATGTTCTCACCATAACAACAACAAAACGGTCATTATAGGAGATAAAGGATGTGTTAACTCACCTTATTGTGGAAAACATTTCATCATATATGAGTGTATCAAGTCATTACCTGGTACACTTTAAACTTATATAGCATGATATGTCAGTTATATCTCAATAAAGCTGGGGGGGGAAGAGAGAGAAAAACTGATTGATTAACCCACTGAGTATCCAGGGAAACAGGAGGGGAACTAGCACTCACTGAGGACCTACTGTGTGCCAGATAGTTTACACACACCATTTCATTAACTTCCATCAACAATCCTTAAGGTAGATCATATTATTGTTTCCCATTTCCATAGTCAGGGAAACTAAAGCTCAGCAAGATTAAATAAATTATCCAGGAACAAACAATGGTAAGGAGTAGAGCGGATATTTAAATTCGAATTCAGATCTACATGAGCCAAATATCCACGTTTTTCCACTTTCCACTCTTTCATATTCCCAACTCTTCCTTCTTCAAACTTGCAAACTCCTCCTTTTGCTTCTTCTCTCTCGTTTTGCTTCACTTCTTCAGACTTTGCTCCATCATCCCCTTTCCTCTCAACCTTCTAATCCCTTCACCTGAAGCCCAGCACGTGAATTTGATAATCATTTGCAGCAGTGCTTCTCAAACTTGACTTTGCACGCTCTCTCTCTTTTTAGTGTTTTTTTTTTTAATTGACGTATCATTAACACGCAATGTTACATTAGTTTCAGGTACACAACATAGTGAGTTGACAAGTCTATAGGTTATGCTATGCTCACCACAAACTGACTTGTGATACGTGTTTGTATTCATATATGTATACACACATATATGCATATCTGTACTTACATATAAAATCTCCACCCTTTTCAGAGAAAAATGAAACAGCCACCAATAAAAGCTTTTATGGGTCCCCAGTGCCAACTTAAGCTATTATTAATATGAAATTGTTTAAATATTTACAAATATAAATTTGGCATAAACTCTATATGTGCGTTCTTTTTAAATTTTATTTATTTTAGAGAGAGAGAACACACACATACGTGAGTGGGGGGAGGAGCAGAGGGGGAGGGAAAAGGGGGAAAGAATCTCAAGCAGATTCCACACTCAGGATGGAGCTGATGTGGGGCTCGATCCCACAACCCTGAGATCATGACCTGAGCCAAAACCAAGAGTCGGCCACTTGACCAACTGACCCACCCAGGCGCCCCATAGGTGTGTGTTTCTTTTTAAATTTTTTAAATCTATAAAATTCAAACTAACCTTAATATGACAGATGATGTAATTTTGTTGTAGTGACATTTCACCATTTACGTAGCTGACATGGTGTTGGTCCCAATCTTCAAGTCACTGCGTGTCATGGGTGATTCATTTCTCCCTCCAGATTAATTAATAAACTTATCATGGAAAGTACCACGATGGCCATTGTTTGTCTAGCCTGCTTTGGGGTTATTTGGTCTTTTCTGGGCAAAACACAGTATCTGTGTATTTTCTTTAGCAATTAAAATAGCCTGTTTGTTGGTACCACCACAGTCTTAAACCTGAATGTTAACTCAAATTCAGGCTCCAAGTTCAAAGGCAGGGCCAGGTGATAGGGTGGTCATCTAGATGGAGCACAATATGTTCATATCTTGTTGTAATCGTTTTTTAAGATTATCATCTACACAAGGTCACAAAACTGAAAAAAAAAAGTCATAATTTATGGAGACTTTAAGAAAAATGGACCCAGAAATTCAGAGGTCCACACAAATGAGAGGTCCAATGATAGGTTCTCGCCAAGACAAACAAACCCCTGGGTATGGGAACAGTCCCTTGTTACAAAAAGAGAAAAAACTATATAAATGCGATCCACTGATTAGAGAGGCATGAGCAGACTGTGGAGAGACTGTATCATATAGCAGGGCTGGCTGCTTTTCCTTCCAGGTGAGGAAAGACCTCTGGCTTCTCCCAGAGCCAGTGAGAATGGAGGGGCGAGAGGGGAAAAGCCACCCTCATACTCAAGGCCTTTCTCAGTGTGAGTCTAACCAATGTCTCTGGGAAGCTACTGCAAAAGAGGAACAGGGGAGCCCCCACCCCCCAGCTTGAGTTCTGTGGTCTTCACAGGCTTCTCTCCATGGGCCACACTGTGAGAGATGGGCCACTCTTCTAGCCCCAACTGTATAGCCATGAGCCTTGGCAAAAGGCTATAACCAGGCTTAATCCGAGCTCTCCCCAAAAGTTCTGAGAACAGCTGCATCTTTTAGTGTCAATAGTGAATCAGGCTCCGTATTTGTTGGTATTTATCCACTATCAATCTAGGAAATTGGGCTGGTGCTGGCAAAGGCAATAAAAACGACTTCCATCTGATTAACAGGGTTTCTGCTTCCCACTGACAGTGCATACTTGTCCAGTCCCCCAATGTTTACCAAGCATCTACTAGGCTGAGTGACTTACTGAGCAACCACTACCGTGGGCCTGCCACTGTGTGTGAGTTTATATTTAACTCACTTAACATCCACAACAGGCAATGAGATAGTAGTATTATCATTTCCTTTTGCATTTTGCATATGCAGGAATGGGAGCACCAACGGATTAGGTAGCTTGCCCAAACAAGCTGATCGGGAGCTGAGCCACTGGAATCCAGGCAGTCGGGCTCCAGAGCCCCCTCATGAACTCTGTGCTACCCAGCCTCTCTGGCTGCGTGCCTGGGATTGCCGTGGAAGGTGGGCTGCTGCTTTCCATGTGACAAAAATAGGCTTAAATCTCTAGTGGCATCCAACCTGAGAAGGCTCTTGCGGTGGCAAAACCCGAGGTATGGAAAAGGCATATGCAGGGTGCTGGTTTCTTGGAACATGCAAGCATGAAAATTGTACCGGTGAGCTTTTGGGGTGGCTTTCCCAAGTAACTGATGCTTCTTGACCACTAGTAGGCGCTTCGCCACTTGAACTAGGCATGGTTTGGCATAAGCTTCTTCATAACCCAGCTAAGGAAAAAATTTTGCTCCACACAGGATTTTAAGGAAACAACAATAATAAAACCACTTCAATACCCCTATATCTTCATGACCAGTGAGTGAAAGCTAAGGTCTTATTGATAGGAGGTAGAAAAAAATCCTACGGGAATCAAAATCATGACCTGCCAAGTAAGGAATAAAGTCAGACCACAGATAGAACACAAAGGTATTCAGGATGCCTGAGTGGTTCAGTCGGTTAAGCATCTGCCTTTGGCTCAGGCCATGATCTGGGGTTCCTGGCATCAAGTCCCGCATCAGGCTCCTTGCTCAGTGGGGAGGCTGCTTCTCCCTCTGCCCACTGCTCCCCCTGCTTGTGCTCTTTCACTTGCTCTCTCTCCCCCTGCTTCCAATCTGCCCCAACAGATTGGAGTAAGTAAAATCTTAAGAAAAAAACCCTGCCCCAATCTGACAAATACGTAAAATCTTAAAAAAAAAAACCCTGCCCCAATCTGACAAATACGTAAAATCTTAAAAAAAAAAACCCACAAAAGGTATTCTAAGAGATGCAGGAAGTATGATCTGAATTCTGAGTTCCCAGGAGTGAATGGTGTGCAAGTGAAAATGAAATTATACAGAGGAAAAGTCAGATGCTCAGCCATCCTGCCACCATGAAAGCCTGTCAGTAAAGATATGGGGAAATGATGATGAAATTCAGCCAAGTGAAAAACGCAAGGTGCAAAACTAGAAAGATATAGAAGAAAATAGACCAAAGTGTTCACAGTGGTCACCTCTGGGTTGCGGGCCTGGACAATGCAGATAATGTGGGGGTTTTAATGAGTACTTAGTCATTGTCAATTTCCTTTATATTGTTGAATCCCTACAAATCTTGTTTGATAGGGATTTCATGCAGGGGATGGCATTTCATCCAATGCCATCCCATTTGAACCGCATTGCACACAAGACTGAGACAGTTACAGAAGGAGCTCACTCAGGACCCGGCCCACGGGCAGGGAGTCCTGGGCTGGCCTGCACCTCCCAGCCCTCATTGGTCCTATCTGCTAGAAGGTCTTGCTGATTTTTGACGATGGTGCAAGCTGATATCCAGTCTCTCTGGAGGGCTCTTCCAGGGCTTATATCCAGAGATCATCATCCAAAATTTTTCTTAAAAAATAAGTTCATTAATTTTAAAACATTTTTTTGCATGTATGCTCACATATTTCAAAAAGCTAAAGGTCCAGAAGAGTCCACAATGAAAAATTCTATCCATTAGCCGCTCAAAGCCTTTCTCAGTGCAATTGACGTCATCAGGTTCTTAGGTATCCATCTAGAGATATTTGATGCCTGCACAAACTGATGTACTCACATATATTCACTGTCCTCTCCTTTAAATGCAGGTGGGAGTACACCAGCCACTCCTGCTCCTTTCATATAATGATGTGTCTGGGAGAGCACTTCACATCACTACACCAAAGCATTCTCATTCTTTTCTATGGCTGCTGACTGCACCCCTCTATGGGTGTACCGTAATTCACTCAAGGCCCTATGGACTGACATGAAGCCAGAAAACACAGGCAGCTTTTATTTATTTATTTTTAAAGATTTTATTTATTTATTTGACAGAGAGAGACAGCCAGCGAGAGAGGGAGCACAAGCAGGGGGAGTGGGAGAGGAAGAAGCAGGCTCCTAGCGGAGGAGCCTGATGTGGGGCTCGATCCCAGGACTCCAGGATCATGCCCTGAGCTGAAGGCAGACACTTAACGACTGCGCCACCCAGAAGCCCTCAGACAGCTTTTAAAGAAACAAACTGAAAAAAGCCCAACGTTCCTGTTTCTATTAATTTTTTTTTCTCTTTTCACTGCTCACTATGCAAGGCCAAGACACAGAAGTCTGGTAATAATGATTTGTGGTGTTTACGTTACTAAAGGTCAGACACCTTTCAGAATAACAAGACTGAAGGACAAAGTTCAGAAGCTTTATTATTCATTGAGTAAACGTTGTCAGGACGGAAAACACTTATTTGGATAATTATATCAGCATTTTGGTGTTTCTCCCTCAGAAGATTAATGTTTAACACTGGGAAATGTAAAGTCGGGAGGGAAGGGGGTGGGTGTGCAGCATTTGGATTTTCTCTGGGGTTCGGGGCAGACCTGTGCCTCCTGCCCTTGTTCCCAAATGGGACATGGTCCAGCTGGATTTTTTCTAGGCTGAGAAGGCTCAGGGTGGAGAGAGTCTGAAGGCAAAATCTGGCAAACGATGTTGACATCCCCACCTCCTTGTGCCATGGATCTACTTACTTCTACTTGTGGCTCCATGGTGGCAGCTGTGGCCATCCGGGAGAGTCACTTAGCCTTTCTGAATCTTACTATTTGCAAATAATAAACATACCTCCAGGTGATCTCACAGTGCGATGTTAGGAGCAAATCAGCTGGTCCACGTGAAAATCCTATACGTCAGCTACATTAAGTGCACAGACAGAGGAGGGGCAGACAGATGCTATGTGCCATAAACATGATGTAAAGCCAGACAAACCTCGTGTTGAATCCTCACCCTTCTCTTACTGGCCATGCAACCATGGATTGAAGGCCAAGCCTCACTTATTCACCGGGTGAGGTAAGGAGGACCCCCTCCGGGTTGCAGAATGAGACACATGTCTGAAAGTCCTCCAAAATGCAGCTAGCTTCTCTAGCATTCGCATTACTCCTTTTGCCTATCTTAGGACAGAATGAATATAAGGCCTTCAAAACAACTCAAGGAGCTCAGGTCAGTGCAAAGGAGAGTAGGAGGGAAACAATGAAAACGAGAGAGAAATCCTCAGGGCACCTGAAGAAATGGAATGTTAATTATGGATGGAGTAAGGCGTACCTGAGAGGCGTGGAGAGGTAGGCTGGGGTACTTCAAGGAAGGCCTTGTAAGCTGTGTCAAGGAGTTCAGCATCCTCTAGGCACATGATTTCCAGGATGGAACAAAATGTCACATGATCCCACAGTGGGCCTTCTCAGTGGGAAAACCATCCATAATCAATACAGGGTGACTTTGGGGCCAGAGAAAGTCCCATGATCCATATTTAATTTTGCATACTTTGTCGTATGCCAGGAATTGCACTATTCAGTGATTCCTTCCTCAGCACTCAGGAAGTGCTGTGCTATCCACAGTGCAGCCCGGACTCAAGAGTTAGGGAGGCCAGAAAAGTGGTACTTGGTAGTCGGGGCAGGGTTTGAACAGGGCCTGGACTGACTCCATCGCACATCAGTATAAATATGCCCTTTGTGAGTGGGCAGAAGCAGGGCTGGGACCTGCTCTCAGCAACCAGTGGAACCAACACTGGGCTGAGGTCACCTGCTGTGTGACCCTGGGGGAAGTCACTGAACCTCTCTGGGCCTCAGAAACCTTTCACCATTATCCCCGTGATTCTATTTTTCAAATCCTTTCCTAAGAGTATAGGAATAAAGAATGGGTTCCTGGGGGCACTAGAGTGGAGAGAAGAAAGGTTTCACAGAACAGGGGAGGGAGAAGGAGTAGCAAACAGATATAGGAGATTACAAACAAACAACGGCCTGGCATCATGTCTGTGTGGATTAGTGAGGACAATCTGGGTCATGAGGAATCAACATGGACCCGTTATCAAGTTGGGAGACAGACCAGGAATCACATTCCCAAGTCCCTGCTCGCAAGCATCAGGCAAGGAGTGTGGGATACTGTGGAGTTGGGCTCCAGCATATGCCGAGCAGGTGTGGAACACTGTGGGAACGTGTGAAGGGCAAGCCGAAGGATGGAGAGCCTAGAGGCCCCATTCTTCATTTACTGGCCTCTGCCTGAAATTCAGCTTGGGAAGGAGCCAGGGGCCTAGGCTCTAACCCTCCAGTCACTGTTCCCAAAAGTGAACGCAAGATGCTAGAAAGGTTTGATGGGAAACAAATGAACAAGTTTTCAGGTCCTTGAGATCCTGGCAGGGAGAGAGCTGAGAGACCGGGGTGGGGGCACCAGAATTTCTTGCCAGAAGTTTTCCTGGAACTGAGAACCTTGAAGATAGTATGAGGCCCCTGAGCAGCCCTGACAGAATTGTGGCAGGAGTCAACTGGGTCCAGGACAGCAGGTGCCATGGAGCGACTTTGGAAAAATTTGAAAAGAATCTCAAGGCCTCACCAGGATTTGGTATGAAAAAGAACCAACTGCCACTGCCTACCTTGGGGGATGGGTGTTATTTTATACCGAAGCAGAGATTCCTTACAAGGTTAGGGGACATCTCTCCTGAGAACAGAGGGTGGGAAGAAAAAGATGCTGGATCTCAGCAGGGGGTGGTGGAGAGGCTTGCAGCTCTGGGACCAGTTCTGCCCCTGTCTCCATGAAGAACCTGGAACCTTTTGATCTTGTTCCTCTCCATGTTCCCCCACTGCCCAGGGGATTCATGAAATGTGGAGGGAGGGGCTGGAAGGAGAGTTGGGCCTCTAGCCACTTCCTCAACCAATGAGTTGCTTCCAGAGGCTGAGCGCAGCCATCCCCGCTGTTGTGACCTCCAGTGACCCAGAGAAAATTTCCTTTATTAGTGGTGAAGTCTTTCTTCTTTTTATTAGAGAAAAGAACGATCATGTCTTACTTACATGCATGCCCACACCAGTACCCCAGTATCAACGTCTGCAGGCCTAGCCCTTCTTCCCAATAGGACTGGTCTCCAGACAGTGGTTCTCTAAGGGGAAAGTGGTGGGGGTAAGGAAGAAGAGGGTGAAGAGGGTTATGTCTGGAACAAATGAATATTTTCTCTTTTCCTCCTACCCCATGCTCATCCACGAAGCCCCAGGAATTGCCCAGAATGCCCATGGTAGCTAGTTCTGCTCAGCCTCATGGGGCAGTAAGATTTCCAGCACACTCCCCATGAGCTCACCGGGGTGCCCAGAGTAATTTTCTGTACTCTACCACACACCCACCGAGCACACATAAGAACTTAAAATCACATTGGGTCAAAAGATACCCGAACACGCACCTACTGACTCCCAGGACCCCCAGTGCCCCCCAACACATCCACGACACAAAAACACCCTCTCAAGAGCCACCCAGATCTATCAGAGACGGCCTCTCAGCCTCTTGAAGAGACAGCCTTTGTAGGCTGGAATCCGATCTTTCCTTCACTGAACGGTTAGCAATATTTTGGGTAAGGCTTTAAAGTCTGATCATTTTTTTACTCTTCCAAAGTCCTTAGGTTGATCCAAGAGCATGTCCCCACTTAATTTCAATCTAACCAAGTGAGGGATGGGGATCAGGGCCTTTTAAGTGTAAAGAGCATTGGGTGCACACCACCAGCTGGCTGGATCTGTGGTCTTGACACTCCCCCGCCCCAACAGTTTCCTTCTCTTTGAGGTGAGAAAGATATATCCAGACGCAGGATTGCAGCTCAGACTCAGGCACAGGGTACCTGCCCACATTTTCATCAGCTAAAGGATAACCACCTCACTAGGAAGGGCATCCACAGACACATAGAAGAACTGGCTATAAAACAGTACGCCTTTGGGTGAAAATTGGGGTTTTTGACAGTTTAAGGTAGGGTCTTTAATCGCGTGTAATTTTTGGCCCTAACTTTTGGGTCTTACAATTGAATTAAGTACAGTGTAATGTCTAAAACCAAGAGGCGTGTTGAAATCGCTGTTCTTAAAAGGCATGGCTTTGGATTTTGAGAGGAGCCTGAAAACCCCTAGAAGCCTCTGGTGAGACAAGTGTCTGAAAAAAGAAGCGGCTGACCCACGAAGCCCTTGGCTCTCAGTCTTCTATTCAGAGAACATGGGCCACTTTACTCTCCCGGGGTGGAAGTCGGAGCTTGGCGTCTTACAGGAATTGCCCCGACCTTGAAAGTGTTTCTTTGTTACTCTTAAGATGAAGAATTCGTGTGGCATCGCAGGCTGTGATAAAGCGTGTCACGGGCAGAGCACATATGTTTTGTGTTCGGGGTTTTTTGTTTTGTTTTTGTTTTCTTTTAAGGTCAAGAAAGAAAGAAAAAAAAAATCATTCCGGGACAGTCCCGGTGGTCAGAAAGGTGAGGGACTCAGGCTTTGAAAGGGTTCACACTCCGCTCTGTAACTTCCACGCCCTCCCTCCCGGACCGCTTCAGAGCAGACGGTTCATTTGCCTTCTTTTGTATCAGGTTTTATTGCTCCGAACCCCTACGGTCTCGATTTGCTCTCAGAAGAAACGTGCCCCACCGAGCCGCTCTCCGAGGCAGCCACTCCTGTGTCCCCGTTTCTTTCTCAGGGCGGGGTAAAAGCAGCAGCCTCGCGCCCCGAGACTCCGCGCAGGGTCTGGAACGCTCGGGCCGTCCGGCACACACCGTGCCAACTCACGGGAGTCCTAGCGAAGTCCGGTGAGGAGAGAAGACCCGGCGGAACTCAGGCCGGAGGCTGGGGGTGACCGGGCACCCGCCCGGACTGCCCAGGCCGCGGGCGGTGTCTGCGCCCACCCCCGAGGCGGAGCGTCCTCCGTCCGCCATCCGCTCCGCAGCCTGCACGGCCGACGCGCACCCACCGGACCTTTTGTGGCTGAGCGAGGACGCCCCGCGCCGCGCCCCAGCCCCGGGGCGGAAGGCTCGAGCTTTGCGCAGCTCACGGGCTCGGCGGGGGGGGGGGGGGGGGGGCGCGGCCGCCACGGGGCGCAGGTGCCCCCGGAACCCCGCGCCCCGCAGGTACTTGTCAGAAGAGCGGGTGGGGAGGGACACGAGGGGCCCCAGGCCGCGCGGGCCCCGCCTCCTCTTCGCCCCAGGAGCTCCCACTGGGAGGAAAGACTCCCCGGCCCCCGCGCCGCCGACGGGGCCTCCCTGCCCCCTCCCCGCCGGCGCCCCGCACTCGGTGATTGGCTGGCGCCGCGGGTCCCTGGCACGCGCCTGTGGATGTAGTTATAAGAATCCTCGCGTGCCGGCCCTCAGCTTCAGCAAGTCGGCCACAGCCCTCCCCGGCGCAGCGCGGGCGCCGGCCACAGCCCAACGGCCGCGGCCACTCCAGCGAGGCCGGGGGCGGGAAGCGGGCGGGCGGTCCTCCCGGCCTCTCGCTCCCCCCCCGGGAGGGAGGGGGCCGCCGCGCGAGCCAGAACCGCACCGTCAAACGTCCGGAGAAGCCCCTCAGCCCCTCAGGCCTTCAGGCCCGCGGCGGCACAGAGCATGGACGCGGTGCTACTAGAGCACTTCCCCGGGGGCCTGGAAGCCTTCCCGTCTCCCTACTTTGACGAGGAGGACTTCTTCACCGACCAGTCCTCTCGGGACCCTCTGGAGGACGGCGATGAGCTGCTGGCGGACGAGCAGGCCGAGGTGGAGTTCCTCAGCCACCAGCTGCACGAGTACTGCTACCGCGACGGGGCGTGCCTGCTGCTGCAGCCCGGAGCTGCAGCAGCTGCGGCAAGCGGCCAACGTGCGCGAGCGGCGGCGCATGCAGTCCATCAACGACGCCTTCGAGGGGCTGCGCTCGCACATCCCCACGCTGCCCTACGAGAAGCGCCTCTCCAAGGTGGACACGCTGCGCCTGGCCATCGGCTACATCAACTTCCTCAGTGAGCTGGTGCAGGCAGACCTGCCGCTGCGCGGCGGCGGCGCAGGCGGCGGAGGGGGACCGGGCGGCGGCGGGCGCCTGGGCGGGGATAGCCCCGGCAGCCAGGCCCAGAAGGTCATCATCTGCCATCGGGGCACCCGTAAGTGAGTCCGCAGTCCAGCTCAGGGAGACGGGGACGGGCACGGGAAGGTCTCGGAGGGTCTGGGTGAACTGACCCACAAGCCAGCTGACGGACGGATAGATGGTCCGTGGGCACCAGCGACCTTGACCACGAGTTGGCCTTTC
Organism: Ailuropoda melanoleuca; assembly: GCF_002007445.2. Lineage (NCBI taxonomy): Eukaryota > Metazoa > Chordata > Mammalia > Carnivora > Ursidae > Ailuropoda > Ailuropoda melanoleuca. Next base: position 21,015,177 of record NC_048232.1, read on the forward strand.
GCAGGTTTTTTTCCGCCACTTCACCACGGCTGGGAGGGCGTGCGTCCCCGACAGACTTGCAGCTCCAGGGATTCCGGGGAGGGGGCGCTGGGGGGCCGAGGGGTGGAGGAGGAAGGTTCGTTCTCCTGTAACCTAAGACGCCTGTTCTGTCTAGGCGCCCAGGAGGGGATCCTAAAGGACCAGAGGGCACCCTCTGGGAATAGAGTTGGACGTTCATGGTCTGTTTTCTCTTCTCACCTCCTCAGGGTCCCCCTCCCCCAGCGACCCGGATTACGGCCTCCCTCCCCTTGCAGGACACTCCCTCTCATGGACTGATGAAAAGCAACTCAAAGAACAAAATATTATCCGAACGGCCAAAGTGTGGACCCCAGAGGACCCCAGAAAACTCAACAGCAAATCTTCCTTCAACAACATAGAAAACGAACCCCCTTTTGAGTTTGTGTCCTGAGAAGTCCCAGACCCTCTTGAGGATCTGATTATGTCTCTGTGCATATTGTACATGTAAATATCTATAATGTAATTTAAGAATCACATTTTTCTAATGGCAATCAACTGTTTGTTATTTATCTATTTATTATCCTGTCGAGTTAATGAAATAGACGATCTCTTTTTAAGTATATAATTTATATAATTTATCCTGATTTTCTAAAAATATGCAATAGCCTATGATTTCCCCCAGCACCTTGGGCAGAACTCTGCGTTGTTGGAAGAACTCTGGCCAGAAAACGTCACGCTAATTTATTGCCAGATATGGTTTATTTCTAAGCGTTTTTAATAAATGCTATTTACACCTTTTTCTAAAAGTTCTTTTGTTTAATACATGATTGGGGTAGCTATTTTATTTTTTAAAAGAAGAATTAGCTTAGTCGGTAAAAAACTGAACCAGACACGCAAAATGTAGCTATCTATTAAGAAACCACATTTTAGTTTGATGTAGCTGAAAGTGGGTGTATTAGAGGGTTAGGCCCCAAGTCTCTCTAAGAGGGCCCTTCATCTGCATTCCCTCCCCTAAATAGTAACTTTGGCCTGTATTTTTATCCTATCCAACAAACACCCTATGAGGCAAATAGGTCATGGTGTATTTATTATTCCCATTTTTCAGAGGGGAAAACTAGGGCTCAGAGACGAATATTTGACTTATCCAAGGTCACGCCTACCCTGCCTAAGCATAGTGTTTGAGGGTCCACTGGGAATAGGGGCCTAGTTTCCCGGCTGGTCGGGGGAAGGGGGTCATCATGCTTCCACGGACGCGCTGGGGAGAAAGGGCTATTCTTGAGCTTGCGCTGTGACCCATCCTTTCTGTAGTTTCAGCATCAGGTATGTGGATCTGAGCGTAGTCCTCTCAAGAGAGATGAGGTAGATGGCTATGCTGACTCCTGGAGACCCCTCGGATGCCTCCCAACAAAATCCGGGGTCCCTTCGGTAAGGCAAGGTGCCCGGCCGCTCCTCCGCCACTTGTGCAACCGAGTTATTTTTGAAATTGACTTCGTTTTGTCTCCAACAGAATCTCATCTTCCTTGGCAAGCAGCCTGGGGAGAAGGCGAGCGTCGCGAGGAGGGAGCAGGGCCGCCCCCTAGCGAAGGGGAGAGGCACGAGGGCGCGGCCCGGGGCGCTCACCCGGAAAGCCCTGGAATCCGGGGCTGCGGCTGGTCTCCTGCGAGGCTGCCCGGCGTCTCCTGGGCTGCCGGGGCGCCCTCCGCTGTGGGCCCGAGGCCCCGCGCGCTTAGCCGGCGCGCACCTTCTAGCTGAGTCACCGCCCCCGCGCCGCTCAGGCCGGGGCCAGGCGAGGGGCCGCTCCGCCGCCCGGCAGCGGCTTGGTCAGCCAAGGTACAGTGGCGAATCTCCCCCGGTACCCACGGCCCTGCCGCAGGACAATATGTCGGCAGCATGCTAATTGCTTTAACCTAGTTTCAGACCCACCGAGGGGTTCCTCGCGCGCCGCGGGCGCCATGGACCTCGTCCAAGTGCAATTAAAGCGAGGCCGCGAGCCCGACCCCAAAGCGCGGCCCGGCTAGACACGCGGAGATTCTGGGTCGAAAACCTCCCAGGAGGCCCTTGGCCGTGGACCCTCTCACCCCTTTCAGCCTTCGCAGCTTCTCCGGGCCCTCCCCCTGAAAGATGGAGATTTCACACTGGAGACAGAATTTGGGAAGGAGAGAGAATAATTCGATTTTGTCCTGTAATAGAGCCCCATTAAACATGAAAGTTGCTTTGGCACAAATGCTTCTATCAGGCATGTAATCTCATTACACTCATTAGAAAGTCAAATGTTAGGCAGACTTCAACTTAATTATAACTTATGTAAGGATTGTACCGTATTCTTCGTCTGTGTAGACCCACGTTTCAATTGGGTTGGGTAACGCGGCACTCGGCAGTTACAACACTACAATCATTGTGATGTGGCACCTTTTATTTTGCGTGCCACTTTTCTGTGTGATTCAAAGCCTCAACACATCCTTTAGTGTGGTGCTGATGAAGCGGAAGTGCCGGGCTGAGCGTGTAAAACACCAGGGTCTCTATCTTGTCACTCTCCTGTCCTGACTTGGCAAGTCCCTTTAGACACAACCTTCAAAGAGACTGACAGCTTCTTTTTATTTACTCATAATCCATTCATTCTAGTGTAGCAATTCTTAAAAAAAAAAAAAACTGCCACAGTAAAAGCAGAACAAACGTATCATTTCAGAGTCCCCTCTGGCGTCGGAGGCCTGAGCAGAGTTTGGGGCACGAGCCGTTCTCCTCGTGGCCGCGCCAGGCTGGAGAGCCTCTGGCCTGGGGCAGCTCTGGCCAGTAAATACAGCCTGGCACTGGAAAGATCAGTGTGGGGGCAGTTTGAGTGACAGGTATTCAGCCGTCCTGCTAAGTCCACACATTTCTTCCAACCTAAAAAAAAAAAAAAAAAAAAAAAAAAAAAGAAGGGTAAGTTCTGTATGAAAATAACCGAATAAGCCAGACTCCTGGATGGCTAGGGAAACCCTTTGCTCAGCCTCGTTCTTCTGAGCACCCACCAGCCCCAGGCTGAATCCAGGTCTGGGACCACCAGGGGAAAGAGGTTCAAGTCCCCACTGGCTGCCTTGGTCCATTTAGCATAATAAAAGGCTTGCAAACCCAGAACTGGGTACACTTCAGGATCTCTCCTCAGGCGCTGGCTAAGTCTTTCCCCAGTGGTCTAGGCTCCGCCGCTGGAGACTGACTGTGGGAGGAGGGAGTACTGGAGAGGGTTTGCTCAAGTCTTCTGAAAAGAGAGTTTGGGTGAAGTGCCCTCCCTTCCCCCAACAACTTCTCCCCTCCCAGCAAATATTTATACTCAATTCCAGTCTATCCTGCTGGTCGCCCATCCTAGGCAGCACGGCCACTGGGCCTCCACAATGTCAGAATGCCAATGGCTCTCCTCAGTGAAAGCCCCTTCTGCTCATCCCTCTATCTCCCCTCCATTTCCGGGGGGCATGAGGGTCAGAGTCCTTCTCTTCATTGCCTTAAAAGATATTACACATCATGAGATGATGGCTTTCTATTTTCAAAGGCTGGAAACCTGAGGTCATCCTTCTTCCCTTTTGTTTTTCATCAGAAAATTCTTAGTTCTGACATGAGGTGGGGAGAGGGGGCTCCTGAGGGGAGGTCGAGGGAGGCCAGAAGAGGAGAGGGGAGCCACTTCCCCATCCCCAGCTGGGTGGCCTCTGCGATGGAGCCCCCTTGTGGAGCCTCTTCCTGCCTGTGGAGGAGACACGATGGCTTAATTAAAAGCCCTCATAAAAAGTTGAATTCTGGAACCCAGAGGTCCTGTAAGACAGCAGAAGTAGGTGGGAAAGACAGAGAGTCTTTCACCCCAGGGTGGGAGCAGAGCGCACAAAGAGCCTTGTTGGAACTCCTGTGAAATCGGCTGTGGGGTTCCCAGGACTGCTCATCTGCCAGTACCAGGATTAACGCCCCTCCGTGGAGAGGGTGCGAAGCCTCTTACGTCCATAAACTCATCCCATTTCCATTAATGGGCCTTTGCGGTGGCACCGAGTACCAGCTGCGAGGTTGAACAAACACCAGTTGAGCACTCCCTGGCGAACCTCTCTGGGAAGAGCCCTCGCCCTCCCTCCCTCCCTCGCCCTCCCTCCCATTGCCATTCCAAAGCCTTCTGCAGCCTGTGGGAATGGTCCTAAATAATTCCACAACCAATTGCGTTGTTGAGATCTGGAACCACTAGTAGGAAGCGATTCCCACGACTGGATGTGGGGTCTGGCCAACAGGTGTTCAGATTTGGCCCAGGGAGATGGGGAAACCCAGGGAGGGAGACGGGCCTGCCAGAAAGCAGGCTGCTCAGGGCCTCCCGGCTTTACAGGCCGTGGAAGCCGCAGACAATCGAAATGATATCTTTATTGCTAGGTTCATGTCCTGGGCTATAACATATCAATCCCTGTCGTGCTTCTCTAGGATGCACCTGGTATTTCAAACTTGTTCTTTTTGTGCTTCTGCGTCCTGGGCTGCAGCTGCCTAAAACAAGCAAAGAGAGAGGCCCTTACAATGTCTCCAAGACGTGTTGGCATGGTTTGCCTGTCTTTAATGTACCATTAACTATTGTCTTTACACAATATGGGAACTGTAAAGCATGACATGTGTTATAATAAAACACATTTTCAATGATACACTTGGACTTGAGGCCGGGGTGCTGCAAACAAACAGGCCCAAATCTTGTTTTGTCTCCCTTGCTAAGCCTACTGGCAATTAAACTTAAGACCACTGTTTCCCCCCGTCCTGATCAGCCAATTAAATTTTATGTCTCCTAATTTTTCACATAGAAAAAAGTCTCCGTGCTGGCCCCTAAAGACATTGATTTTCTTGCTATCACCTGGCGCTCAGACCTTAGTTCCATTTATCAAGAAGGGAAACGTCAGGCGTTACATAAAGTGACTCTGTTACCATAAGGCTCTCACCATCCTGGCCTATTGTTTTCCCTTGTTAATAACTCATTACCAGGATTTAACAAATCAACCATTACATATGTTTTGTGTCTCCATATTTTGATCCGTACGATTAAGCAGATGTTACGATTGAAAATTGAAAAGTCCAAGGCTACTCTAGTCTGAAAGAAAGAGGGCAGCCTCAAACAACGAGCTAACAATGAGATTCAGAAGATCTTCAGAAAAACATTTACCACCAATAAACAGACTCCAACCTGCTCCATTTCAACCATTGTGTGCTTTGGGGGAATAATTAAGTTTAATAGGAATAGGTCTGGAGGGTTTTCAATGCCAAGACCACAGGTGCGGGGTGGCATGATGAATGATTTGCCTGATTTTTGCCAAGCTCAAGGGCTCTTCTCTTGGACTTTCAAGCAGATAGAAAATATTGTCATTTCTTTTAATTCACAGCATTACTTTCAAGCCGAACAAAGGCAGGGGCCGGGGGGAGGCGGGGGGAGGGCTCGGCTGTAATGAAGCGCCTCGGAGGCGGAGGTGCAGCGGAGAAGGCTGAGGCGGCGGCGGAGCGCGCTGCTGCGTTTGTGCGCAAGTGACTGTCCTGTGCCACACACAAAAGGCCTCCTTCTCCCCACCTTCTGCCGCCTTTCAGCCCTCGGGCCCCTGCCGAGCCGGCTCCCGGAACCCCGGGGGGCTCCTGGCCGCCTCCCCAGGGCAGCCCGGCCTTCGGGACGTCCGCCGCTGGCCAGGAAAACCTCGCCAAACTTTCCCCAAACTCGGCGGGCTGGGGAGGGACCCTGGCCGGAGGCGCGCATGCGCCCCACCCGCTGCTCGGCGTTCCCAGGGTTTCGGAGAGCCGGGGTGGAGTCGGACAAGTGTCCCCGGAGGCCCGCCGAGCCCCTGCTCCCAGGGCAGTCGGGGCTCGGGTGCTGTCCGTCTTCCCTCGAGGCTGGAAGTGGCTGCCCGGCGCCGGGCTCTCCGCAGTTCTGCTATCTTTGCGCATGGAAGTCTCCAAGAGGGGCTCCAGGAAGCGGCGAGCAGAGAGGGGGGCGAACGGCCTGAAGGAGGGCAGGAGCTGGGACACAAGGCTTCTTTGGGGAGGCCCGGGGTAACAACGCCCCCCGGCTGGGCGGGAAGCCCTCGGGCGGCCGCCTGCAGAGGGCCCCATGGCCCGGGGCGCAGGCTGTGGCGAGCTGGTTTTGCATCTGGGCGGAGGCGCCGGCGCTCGTAGCTACAGTGGCGGGGCTGCAGGTTTCTAGCCCGCCCCGACTTTGGGGCCCCTGGGGACCTAAACCTGCCTCTCGCGGGGGGGGTTTGGCCCTTGGCTGATCTCCGCAGCTTCACGCCAACCCCCTCCCTGGGGCTTCGGCACCTGTTCCAAAAAACCTGTTGCGCTGACTTCGCTTTGGAAAGGCGCCGGCGTCCTGCTTGATGGTGGCGGGCTGCGCGGAGGCCCCCAGGCGCCAGGAGAGAGTTACGGTGCCCTACTAGTGAGAGGCACAGTCTGACCACGTCCCGTGGCACGCAGTGTGTTCACCTCGGCCTGTGTCCCGGGAACCCAAGGCGTCCTGGGCATGCCTGCACTTTGCCCACCCCGGGGACTTCTTTTGTAGCTCTTGGTAATTTGGGGAGGAAGGACTACACAAAGATCGGGATTAGAGACTCACCACCGGCTAATTAAATCCTCTTTTCTCCTCACCCCTCCCACCCCCAAACCTTGCAGCCAGATAGAAATCTTCAGTCTCCCACCCCCACCTTCAGGTGCTCCTACAGAAAGCTAGGTACTTTTGCACTACTGCCTCAGACGAACTGGCACTTGGAGCATTCTCACTCCTGAAGTGATTTTTAAAAAATTATTTCTAGTTTTACGATTTCTTTTCAGCGATTGCACAGGATCCCCTTTAGCTCCTTTCTTGTTTGGACCACTGAGCGTCCCTCGAACAGCGAACAGCTAGGTATCTAGCTTCCTTCCGGGTGCAAGCCTTTGAAATTGGATTCTGGTGATAAGGCTAGCTGGGAGATGTTTCTGGAAGGAGTTTTATTATGAAATCCAGTTGGGCAAGCCTTGCGAAATGGATGCCAACAGTTTGTTGGCATTTGGATTTTCAAAAAGACATGTGGACTTCCACTGGCGCAACTCAGAAAAAAATTATGTCCTGACATGCTAAATACAAATGAAATTTTTAAAAGGCCCAATCCTAAATGAGGGCCGCCTGCCTATAACCCCTCACCCAACTCTGGTGCATAAAATGAAATATTAGGGTTCAAAAAGCAGCATTTTGGCAATAGCAAACGTGTGATGTCTCTAAGCACTTATTTGGAAATTTTTCCATACTTTTCAAAACATACTGATGCCTCATTTCTTTGAGAGCTTCTCAATAGACACCATGAGACGCTAGCTGAGCTGCCCCTCCCCAGCTTTCCCCTTGCTTGCAACGCTTTCATCCAGGGCTTGAATTGTGTTGTCAAAGTTTAGTAGACGAAAGAGGAGGGGGCATGAGAAAGGGGGAGGGGGGTGTCTTGAAAAGTCTTGGAAATCGGTATATTTTGCAGGTGTAGAATGTGCCTAATAACCATGGCTAGTGCGCGCTCCCCAATGGCGAGGGTATGACAGGGACAGCTGGCTCAGTTTTCAGTGTGAAAACACCCCCTCGGTGGACCAAACACAACGACACTGACCTTTCTGCGGGGGGAGCCAAGATGTGCCTTTGACTGAATTAGCCATAAAGACGTCTTGCTATGACTTTTGTTCCCCACGAAAGCAAAGAAATATTGCGTTTAATATGAGTGGTACTGTTCACAGCTTTTCCGTGCCCCTTAAGAAATATTACAGTGCTGATTTACTGGCCCTCTTCAACTGAGTTGGCCACAAGTCCGAGGGTGGAGGGGTGGGGATGGGGTGGTAAGGACAGAAGAGGAGGCCGTGGAGGCAGCGCACTGAGTTGCCTGTTTCCAAAGTTCTCTCTTTGCAGCGGCAAATTTATCAATCTTTTCATCTGACAATACTTAGAAATATATCATTGTCATCCAGAGTTGTTTGATAGATGAACTAGAGGCACACCGGCCTTTTCCAAGGTCAAGTTGAAGATTCTTGTTTGCTGTTTGACTGGGTTGTTTAAAAACTCAGAACAATGCCTGCCTGTTAAATTTTCACTTGTTCTCATGGGGCATTCGAAAGCAAGTTTTCCTATTGACCGGGGTGGGCACATGTCACCCTCTTGAGCTTCTGAATTCAGCAACCAGGGCTTGGCAATGAAATCAACAGAAGAAATGAGATTTAACCTTAGCTCTCGCGGACGCCACAGAGATTAAGCCATCTTTCACATCTCCTCCAAGAGTGTACTAATTTTTCTCTGCATGTCGTGGCCTGGTTAGAGCCACACGCATCTCATTCAACTTTCTGCCTTGATTCTAGTGGGAAGCTGCAAATACCGTCCCCTCAAGTAGAAGCGCAAAAACATTGTGGCCACTCTTGTCTTTGTCAGCACACAACCTGCGGCTCTAAGGACGCTATAAAATAAAGCCGGCCACTAAATCGTCATGTTTTATGGACATATTTATTTATGTTTTTAATGGAAACACTGGCTTCACAGTTTCTTCTATATCTGCGATGATTGATTTTTTTTTTATTCAGCCAACTTTTATTTACCTTGCAAAAATGTTCGGGACCAATGTGATAAATTACAGATATGCAAATTTCTTTGAATGGTGTTGTAAGTGTGTCTAGCTGGAGCTGAATAACTCCTTGCAAGTCAGTCTGTGCGCACTCAGGACCCCAGGGAGCTGATCAAAGCACCCATTCTCTTTCATCCCCGGTATTCTCCTCCAAACTATTTCGATACAATATGTTTCCATGATGCACTTAATGTGCTAGGGACATAGAACTCATTACAACCTAGCTAGTTCTGCCGACCTCTTTGTTCCGAGGCAGAAAGTCAAAGAAAAAAGGAAAAGCGTTGCCAGTTGCCAGCTTTCTGAAATGCTAAAGCATGCGTCATTTTTCACCAGGTCTCGTCTTGATATCCTCAAAAGACAAACTATGAAACCGGCCTCAGCCCTTTCTGGCATTAATTACACTGCTGTCCAGCCGATCTGTTTTTCCTATTATATGCATTTCTCAGCAGGGATTTTTTTTTTTTTTTGCAAGACTAATGCAGCTGCAAGTTAAACTATGAATGCATTTTTATCGCTATGGAAAAAATAAGGGAAAAGACTGCAAAACATACAACTAAACTTTTTAAAGCCTTCTGGTAGCTAACAGATTAGGACCGAACTTGGGATGTTTTTTGCAACTTATGCAAACCTGAAACTAAGAGCGTCAGGCGTTTCCAATGCGCCCTGGACGTTCTGTGGCTTACACTCCTTGTGCCATTTGAAATTCTGCTTTGGTACTCAGATAAATCTTGAAGGTGAAACCCTTCAAGGTTTCTGTTAAAATGCTGAAATGAAAGTCTGTGCTGCACCCAGCTATGAGGCTACTTCCAAGGAATTTCTGTCCAGGCTAATAGTACAGAGAATATAAATTCTATTTCATTTCCCCCCGTTTCTTGTAGGGTTGATTGGTTGGTGGAAATGGCTGGCAGCCAGTTCTGGGAAAGATTCCAGACCTGACTCCGATTAACCCTCTCTGGTGAAACTCTGCTGGAAACCAACTCACCAGCAATTGCCATTAATCTACTTACTAATTAAGCCAATTCATTTCTAAAGGAGAAAAATTCCTTTCTTTAGCCAAACTGATGGGAGGAAATTTGAAAGAAGCGCCAAACTGTGTAACTGTAATTCAGCCAAGGACTGCGAAAACAAGGTGTTGATATATAGCAGCAGATTTAAAACAAGTTTCTAGGGCAACACTCCTTTGGAGACAGCGGCATATAGTCCATAGGAGATGAAGCTCGAATAATGCTCTCCGGCACTATGCCACCCCATGCACTTGCGTTGAAAATAACACGTCTCTCTCCAATTAAATCTCGTGCCTTTTACGCACAAATAAATTGCCTCTCTAGCTTTCTTTCACACCAGAGTATATCAGCTTTATGTGACAGCTACCACAAATATATTTCTTGAGACTTAATAAACCGCTTTAGAAATTTGTCATCCAGAGTCTGCGTTTCTGAAAGTGGGCTGCAGACAGGGCCTCGCTTGTAGTTAGGGGAACAGAAAGGACCATGCTGAACATTACGCACGTGAGAAAGCAAACCGGCCTTTCAGCCAAGGGTACCTGACATTCTGGAAAGAATAATGTGTGAATCTTGGCCTTGATACCTACCGGGAAGCAAAACTCCAAGGAGTTTCCCACTTACCAAAGAATTGTTTACAGCTTTTAAGATAAGGTTAGGAGCCCAGTGCCCACATAAGGCATGAGGGGACCTCCCTAGAGGAAATGTAAAATCCCCTTGGACCAGGCTTGTTAAGCCTCGCTCATCTTCATGGGGATTAGTTGGCTGGCCAGGAGGAGCAAATCAGTTTGCCTTTGTGTTACGGAGAGACACCGGATGGAGAAAAGAGGCCCTGGAAGTTTAGTGCCTTGAACTTTTTAATCGAAGTGCATCCCTCCCCACCCTAAGGCTTTGGGGCACCCTGCTGAGCCCAGGAAACTGTCCCCAGTGGATTTGGCAGCCCCTCAGAGTCTGTGTGTCAGGCTCACCCAGCATGAGCGAGCACCTGCCTTAAGGGCTTGGAAAGGTGCTCACAGCGGGCGCACGCACGTCGCATTCTCTTCACTTCAAGGGCGGGGGTCTCCAGTGAGTCTACATCGTTGGGGAGGCAGAAGGGCGATGTTAGAACCGCCCAGGAGGTAGTCTCCCCCGTGGTGGAAGCAGGCCTTACGCAGGGATGGGGAGGGCCCGCTCCGTGGTCCCGCTCAGCGCAGCCCAGTGCCCTTCCCCATTACTCAGTAGCATCCATATCATTCACTGGGGTGTTCTGGGGTATGGATGGCTTCTCCAAAGGCTCTTCCTGCAGCATTTCTGACAACCTCCCTAGAAATATGGCAAAAGGAATAGACGTGAATTTTGTTTTACTTGCTATACGCAAACCACTTCCCACTCCTCACGCAGAGCTCTTTGCCTCACATTTAGTGGGTCCTCCCAGCTCTGGCCCCAGCTGGGGGACCCGTCAGTGACCTGAGGAAGGGTGGGGGGTGGGGGGAGTGGAGATCAGGCAGTCAGATGCTCCTTGGCCTTCAAAACAGCTTGTGTCAGCCAAGTTTTCCTCTGAAACAGTTTTCCTGCTGCCTTAGACTGTGGAAGTGGTCTTAGGAGCCTGTGAACAAGACCAGAAAATGACCTTCTGCCGAGGGAGGGTCCCTTTGCTAGAATTAGGAGCAGTTGTAGGAGAATTTAAAAAGGCAGGGCTTGTCTTGTGCTTGGGCCCAAGGATCTAACTAAGATTTAAATTTCCATTTGCATGTTCAATCTTTCCTCCATCTGAAATAGAAAATTCTGCATGAGAAGGAAAGAAAACCTTATTGGCAGGGAGGGGTTCTGAAGTTGGGGAGTGGGGAGGTTCCCTCCCACTCAGGCTGGGCTCTCTGCTCCGTAGGGAGGGACATTTACCTGGTGCGTAAATTGTGAGGAAAGCGTTGGGGGTCTGAGACAGGAAAGCCACAACATGGGATGTGATGTTCCCGCTTTGAAGGGGAACAAAGGCCCCGAGCTAATCCCAGTGAAAGCCAGGAGCGTGGACAAGGCAACAAAGAATTGCAGCCTGCGGTCACCGGTAGGTGTCAATGTGGACACTTAGAGCAGGGGCAGTGGGAGAGGGGGACACAGAGACAGGCTGTCATTCCAAGGCTTAACATGAACAAAGATAAAAACGTGACAACCTCGCCTTTCAATGGCTGGGAGGTTCAAAGTGGAGTGCTGGGGAGTCTATGTGGGTCAAGTCTTTTCTGAAGCAGGGTCTTTCTTTTTTGGAGTCAACTATCAGCCAGGGAAGTTCTGAGGCCCTTTTCCCAAGGAAAATTTCTTACGAAAAGAAGAATTCTTCAAAGTAACAGCCAACTCCAGCCACTTGCCTAAGGCAAAGAGATGGAGCTTTCAAGATGCCTAGACGGTCATACTGAAGGTGTTGTTTTCTGTACCCCAGAGACCCAAGTGGCTGCATTAAGCCTCTGTGAACTTGAACAGCCTACCTTAACCTTTTGGTTAAAGTCCGTGTATTCTTTTACACATTTCATGAAAAGACATAACATTTCCTTTTATGAAACTGGGCGTACATGTGGATGAATCTAGGGTGCCATGATTTAGAAAGTATTCATCTGACAAAGACGTTTACCTAGGATACCGTTGAAGGAGTAGTGGGCACCTGGTAGAGTCAGTACGCCCATGGTTTCACACTCACTCTTAGAAATCAGCAGACAAGACATTTGCCAACAAATGGATCTCCTCTAGGATCTGGGAAAGATAATCGGGAATCTTCCGCTAACACAACTGATTAGCAAAGACTATCTCGGAATTAATGAATGAATTAATGAATGGAACTGACAACAAATTCTGTTTATCCTTAGAACTCAGAAATGTTGTTTTCTTTAAATTTTGCCCTGAAAACCAAAATACAAGTTTAAAAATCATAATATAATAAAATTCTGATTTTCTTTAGTTGGGATAAGTCTCCTAAATAATCAAAAAAAGGATGTAAATATCCTTAAAAGACTAATGACATTTCACAGGTAATGCAATTTAGAAAGAAACACTTCCATGTTTTCTTTTCCAACAATGTGCATTTTTGTAAACTGCTATAAATTGCAATTCAAAAGCACTGATCTCGCCATCCCCAATCATTTTTTATACTGATCAAATGAATGCAGATACTCCCATTTGGGAGGGGCGACATGACATTTCACTTGGCAGTTCTAAACAGGTCACAGACCTTTCACAGACCCTAAGGCAGTGGGAGGGAGCTCTTTACTAAACCGTGTAACCAAATCAAACCAATGGTTACCCCTTTTCAAAACCATTGGAATGGTTTGCACAATGCTATTCACATAGCAGCACAGAAACTGAAAGGATGGTCATCCAATGGAAATTTCTTTCCTTTTGTTTAAACTTGCAGAGCTCAAAAAAGTCATACTTTGAAGGAAAACAATTACATTGGCTATGATAAAAATCATAGGCAATACACATGCATGTTTATTGGCATAGCATGGCATAGCGATAGCCACCCATTGGTATGTATATATATGCACATGTATGTATGTATATGTATGTATATTTACTGGAGATGTTGCTTTGTTTGAAACCTTGGGCACAAAGACACAACATGGCTGCCCTGGAGATGACCTATTGCTTTCAAGTTGCCTGAACACATCAGAATTTCCATTGTTAAGGTTGATTAATTGAAACTGATAAGTTACCATGAATAAAGATTGTTTTTCTGTTTAATGTGGTGGGCCTGATTTGGTAAATGCCTCATTCATGTAGCTTTGCAGTGCAGCATATGGGCAAGAGTCATTCAGTATCACAAACATATACAATTTATTATGCTTGTATGGGCACAGCCAAAAGGCCTTTTTATTTTAATGACAAAGTTTCAATGAAAAATTCCATTTAAAGAGTCACTAGTAACACGAGGTGCGATTTTGTAATTTATACTCAGAGTTTCTATCTTTGAATTGCTAGGACTAGTTTTAAAAATGTAATATTTAAATGTAGTTTTAAAAAAAGATGCATATGTCCAACTTATACCATAAGTCATTGGGAATACAGCAGAATTTGTCTTCAATTTAGCAGGCATGTGAAGAGAAAGCACTTTATTATCTGATGCCACCTGTGTACCATACTGTCGATAAAGTTACCATAAATGTTTCACTGAGATGCCACCAACGGGAGCTCCCGCTGCCCAGTTTACAACAGGATGCGAGGGAGGCTGGTAAATAACACGCCAGCTTCCTGACTTCTTTTTTTATCTTAATGAATAAAATCAGGAGACGATACTTGAAAGTCATTTAGGGACTATCACATGAGAAACCCATGGATGTATTAAGTTTTTCACAATTTAATTACTGTTCTTAAAAGCCGGTGTCACTTTTTAAAGTGTTAACCAAATAAAGACTGTCAGGGGTGTTTACTGATAAAGGAAAGGTTTCTAATTTTTTCATAATGATGAACAGAAACTTTGTTTCGCCTTCTGCATGGAGGCCGTTCATGTAATCCCCAGAAGAGTACTGACAAAAAAATATGAAAGACATGCAAATGAACTAAAGGAATGACTGTATCAAACCATCAAAGAGATAGTTCCCATATTCAGCTTTTAACATCTTATCAAATAAATTCTCTGGTCATTCATGTCCATGAAACAGTTCAAGTTCACCCAACATTTCTCAATTAGATTAGATGGGTAATCTCAGTTCAGCTCTTTTGGAGAGTAATAAACCACATTGGTCACAGTTGACCACGGCTAGTATGTGTTTCATAAAGGACTGGATGTCCATTGGAAAGCTAATCAGTGCACCGTCACTTGTAAAATTCCCTCCTGCATTTGGAAGTGATAATCTGTATCTAATTTTTAAAGAAAAATTTACTCTCCTTTCACTCTTCGGAGGCCAATTTCTTTTCTGGACCTGAATAGAGATCATTGGTGCAACAGTACCAAATAGCTTTGGTATGTGTATAACAAAAACCCACCTCTTTGTAGAACATAACAAATTATGCAATGTTCACAGATGTGCTTCCCATTGTGCCTTTTGTGAGAAAATGAAGACCCAACTCTGTTCCCCACCCCCCTCTTTATGAAAGACTAGGCTGCCAACGCAATCTGTCCTAATCCTAGAGAAAAATAAATACACGGACTAGGGCAGTTTTAGGCACTTATTTTTAAAGTGATTTTCATTTGGACTTTTGGTCTATGGAATTTGCACAAGTAGGAATTGGGAGTTCCAAACAGCCGTTTATTCCAACAAACAGGCGGGCGAACAAACGGCTTGGCCCTAAGGATTAAGATGTTAACCGTTTCTCTCACCCTCCTCTGGAGTTTTGGTCTTTAGAGGAAATGCTGTTTTCACACAATTTCCTGCTTAAATGTACAGGTTACCAAGGAAATTAAGTAATTCGTCAATGATAATATTTAAGATCTACACCCTAAAGAGATTTTACATGTTGTGTCTGTATTTCGGATTTGGATTATCCTTCTTCCCCAGAATTTTTGGGCTGTGATTGACAGACGGCACTGCATATGTGGAAGGTGTAAGGCATGAGGACTTGACTTAGATATATTGTAAAATGAGTCCCGCAGTAAATTTAGCTAACAACCGTCGCCTTATAGAGATTTTTTTTTAAAGTTTTTCTCCTTGTGATGAGAACTTTTTAAGATCCACTCTCTTGGGGCGCCTGGGTGGCACAGCGGTTAAGCGTCTGCCTTCGGCTCAGGGCGTGATCCCGGCGTTATGGGATCGAAGCCCCACATCAGGCTCTTCCTTTATGAGCCTGCTTCTTCCTCTCCCACTCCCTGCGTGTGTTCCCTCTCTCGCTGGCTGTCTCTATCTCTGTCAAATAAATAAATAAAATCTTTAAAAAAAAAAAAAAGATCCACTCTCTTAACCTTCCAATGTAGGGCACAGTGGTGTTAGTTACTGCCATTCTGTTCTATATCCCCTCCCCAGAGGCTGTGATGTCATAACTGGAGTTTGTGTCTTTTGATCAACCTTCCTCCAAGTCTCACCCCCTCTTTTGGGGGGAGAGGCTACAAATAGGGAATTTTGAGTAATGAGGTAGCAGTGTCTGCAGAGGCACCGAGGGGCACAGAGAGGCGTCCTCATGCCCACCCTCCCTAGCCGAACCGCCTTAAATCCCGGTATTTCTTTTATGGGGTGTCCTAGTCTTTGAATGTCAGTCTTAGAGTACAAATTCCAAATACTAAGAAGATACTCTGTATCCTGAGTGCCCAGCCCAGGGCTCCGCTTCTAGCAGGTGTTCTAACATCTGTGCAGTGGATGAATGAGTGGAATAGCAAAGAGAAGGCGAAAGCCAGAAAGGTAAGCAGTGTGGCTCCCTTGGGGTCCATGGCCTTTGCAGTTCCCCCAACATTGACTCTGGTCTTGGTCACCAGGCTTGCTTTGACTAGTGGGACAGGAGAAACTGTGGTGCCAGCAGAGACTTGAACCGCCCCTGTTCATTAGACCTTGCTCTCTTTTGCTGCTCTTGAGAACCCTGAGACCACCCTGATCACAAGACTGGGTTGTGCCTGTTCAGTGATGAGAAATACGAGATCTGGTTACCCTGTCGCCCCAGCTGATAGCCAGCACGAGGCCATCGATGGCCAACTGACCATGGGAGATGAGTGAGTGCAGCAAGACCAGGCAGAAGACCTGCCATCTAGGTGAAGGCACATATAAAGGAACTGATGCATGGAATAGCATGAAAGAGCAGGGAACAGTAAGACGTTTGTTATGACTCGATCAGAGAGCCCAAGTAGGGGAGAGGCAGCTGTTATGAAAGGTCTTATATGCTATACTAAAAAACTTGATTTAATCCTGAAAGCCCTAGATACCTACTGAAGAATTAAGCAGGGGAAAACAAAGTGTGCAAAAGTGAACCCAAAATAAAATCTTGAGCGACTCCAGCACTTAATACTCAGAGCATGGGCAGAATTGGGTAAACGTGAGAGGCTGAGAAGGATGCTGTGGGAAGTAGGAGGAGAATGAGAACAGGTTGGTGACTTGGAAATCAAAAGGAGAGCATCCTGGGAATTAAGGAAGGCTCATTAGTAACAACACGCTGGCGGGGGGCGGTTTGAGGTCAAGTGAGAGAAGTGGAAACCGTTTTCTCATTTGAAGGATTTTGAGGACCTGGGTAAGAGCTGTGTCAGTGGGATGTGAAGCCAGAAGACAAGTGGAGTGACCTGGAGAAGGGGAGGGAAGGGCAGAGATGGGGAGAGAAAGGGAGAGAGCAGGTTCTGATTGCTCTCTGGAGGTCGAGGTAGGAGGACCAGAAGGTGCTTGCTTGAAGAGGAAGGAAAGAAAAAAGTAAGAAAAGGAGGTGTGGATATGTTTATAGGAAGAGGACACTGGGACTGGGTGGGACCCTTTAGGCTGAGGACAAATTGGGATTTTGTGAGTTAGTAACCGAAGTTCATAACTGTGGAAGTCTGAGCAGCGTGAATTTCAGATTCAGTTTTATTACACATTCATTGATAACTTAGTGAGGGCAGGAAAGTGTCGGGTGAATTGATACACAATTTATACACAGGTCTTTTCACGTTCGATTCCTTAATACTAGAATGTATTTTGAAGCTTGGAAGAAGTAACTTTCTAATCAATCAAGGGGAGATGTCTCCTTTATGGTCAAAATTAGTAGCAGAACATGTAATGTAAAGTGGAAATATAAGGTCACTGAACTCATTTGGGACAGTGGCTATCCGTCTCTTAATTGTGGATGTCATGGAAGTTATTAAGTTGCCATTCTGTATTAGCTTCCTACGGCTGTCATAACAAAGTAACAGAAAGTGGAGGGCTTAAAACAACAGATACTAATGCCCTCACAGTTCTGGAGGCTGAAAGTCCAAAATCATGGTGTCGGCAGGACCGTGCTCCCTCTCCGACTCTGGGGAGAATCTTTCCCTTCTTCTTCCCAACTTCTGGTGGTGCACATCCATCATTCGTGTTCCTTGGGTTGAAGCCACATCACTCCATTCTCTGTCTCTGTCATTACATGGCATTCTCGCTGTGTGTCTGTGTCCAAATTTCCCTCTTCTTAGGACACTAGTCATAACGGATTAATGACCTAACAACCTCACCTTGATTGCATCTGCGAAGACCCTATTTTACAAATAAGGTCACAGTCACAGGAACTGTGGGTGAGCGTTTCAACATCTTTTGGGGGCAGGGAACACAGTTCAACCTGTAATGCGTTCTTCTCTGGAAAATGTAACTCATTGCTTATTTCACAGGCAGAACATCGGGAAAAAGGACTTTTACTAAGATGCAACAGAGATTTTAAAAATGTTTTATTAGAAGACATAAAGAAATAAAAGGCATCCACACAGGTAAGGAAGAACTAAAACTCTCACTATTGTAGATGATGTGATACTATAGATAGAAAACTCTAAAAACTGCTAGAGCTGTCTAATGAATTCAGTGCTAAGTCACAGGATATAGATCAACGTACAGAAAACTGTTGCATTACTATCACTAATAGTGAAACAGTAGAGAGTGAAATTAAGAAAATCATCCCATTTATAATTACACCAAAAATAATAAACTATTTAGGAATAAACTTAACCAAAAAGGTGAAAGACCTATACTCTGAAAACTGTAAAACACTGATAAAAGACATTCAAGAGGACAAAAAAAAAAATGGAAAGACATTCCATGCTCATGGGTTGGAAGAACAAATATTGTTAAAATGTCTACACTACCTAAAGCAATCTACAGATGTAATGCAATCCCTACCAAAATACCAATAGCATTTTTTACAGAACTAGAACAAACAATTCTAAAAATTTTTAAAGATTTATTTATTTGTCAGAGAGAGAGAGAGAGAGGGCACAAGCAGGGGGAGCGGCAGGCAGAGGGAGAAGCAGGCTCCCCTCTGAGCAAGGAGCCCTATGCGGGACTCGATCCCAGGACCCTGGGATTGTGACCTGAGCTGAAGGCAGATGCTTAACTGACTGAGCCACCCAGGTATTCCCAAACAATTCTAGAATTCAGGGAACCCCAAAAGACCTCGAATGCCCAAAGTAATCTTGAAAAAGAAAAAGAAAACTGGAGGTATCACAATTTCAGATTTTTATGTTATATTACAAAGTGGTAGTAATTAAAACAGTATGGTACTGGCATAAAAATAGACACAGACATCAATGGAATAGAACAGAAAACCAGAAATAAATCCACAGCTATATGATCAATTAATATTTGACAAAGCAGGAAAGACTATTCAATGGGAAAAAAACAGACTCTTCAACGAATGGTATTGGGAAAATTGGACAGCCAGATGCAAAAGAATGAAACTGGACCATTTTCTTTCACCATGCACAAAAATAAACTTAAAATGGATTAAAGACTTAAATGTGAGACCTGAAACCGTAAAAATCCTGGAAGAGAGCCCAGGCAGTAATTTCTGTGACATTGGCCACAGCAACATATTTCTAGACATGCCTCCTGAGGCAAATGAAATACAAGCAAAAATAAGCTATTGGGACTATATCAAAATAAAAAGTCTCTGCCCCGCAAAGGAAATAATCAAGAAAACTAAAAGGCAAACCCCTGAATGGGAGAAGATATTTGCAAATGACATATCCAATAAAGGGTTAGTATCCAAAATACATAAAGATCTGATACAACTCAACATCCCAAAAATAACCCAGTTAACAAATGGACAGAAGACATGAACAGACATTTCCCCAAAGAAGACATACAGATGGCCCACGGACACATGAAAAGACGCTCAACATCACTGATCATCAGGGAAATGCTAATCAAAACTGCAAGGAGCTATCACCTCACACCTGTCAGAATGGCTGAAATCAACAACACAGGAAACAACAGGTGGTGGGGAGGATGTGGAGAAAGGGGAACTCTCTCTCCTACACTGTCGGTGGGAATGCAAAGTGGTGCAGCCACTCAGGAAAACAGTGTGGGGGTTCCTCAAAAGTTAAAAAATAGAGCTACCATATGATCCAGTAATTGCACTACTGGGTGTTTACCCCCAAAATACAAAAACCCTAATTCAAAAGGATACATGCATCCCTATATGTATTGCAACATTATCTACAATGGCCAAAAAGTGGAAGCAGCCCTAGTGTCCCCTGACTGACGAATGGATAGAGAAGATGTGGTGTATATACAATGGAATATTACTGAGCCATAAAAAGAATGAAATCTTGCCATCTGCAACAACAGGGATGAAGAGACAGAGTAAAATCCTAAGTGAAATAAGTCAAAGGCAAATACCACATATCTCACTCACATGTGGATTTTTTTTTTACCTTTTTACCAATGTGGGGCCCAAACTCATGACCCAAGACCAAGAGTCACATGCTCTAAATACTGAGCCAGCCAGATGCCCCTCATATGTGGGCACAAAGGAGCAAAGGGCGAAAAAAAAGAGACAAATCAAGAAACAGACTCTTAAATATACAGAACAAACTGATGGTTACCAGAGGGAAGGTGGAGGGGGGATAGGTGAAATAGGGGATGGGGTTTCTTTTTCTTTTTATTTATTTATTTGAGAGAGAGAGAGAAAGAAAGAGGGAGAGAAAGAAAGGAAGAAGGAAAATGAGCCTGAAACCAAAGTTCCAAAATATACAAAAGAATAAAGTTGATTGTAAAGACAACAGCAAGATAAGCTGTGAGAACATGAATTCATCCCAGATAAATTTTAGTCAATAAAATAGTCTGACAAAAACTTTGAAATATGTGTGCGTACCAAAGAAATGATTGACAGTATCCATAAAAAAACAAATTATGACATGAAACAGGGCAGATTAAAATAAGAACTAGTATCTATGAAAAAGAACCAATTTAAAAAGTCACTAAAATGAGACACTAAAACATGGGACAAATTGGGCACAGCTGAAGAGAAAATTAGCAAATTATAAGGTAATATTCAGGAACCCATCCATATGCACAATAGAGAAATAAACATAAACGTTAGAAAATTTAGATTAGATCCGTAAAGAAGAGAGAGGTGCTTTCAACGAAAATAATGTAGAGAAGGTTGTATAAACAATATTTGAAAAGATAGTAGCTGAGAAATGTCTAGACATAAAGAAAGATACAAGCCATCAGATCCAGATTGTACTCTGAATACTGGTAAGCCATTTGCAATGACATGGATGGAACTACACGGTATTATGCTAAGCGAAATAAGTCAATCAATCAGAGAAAGACAATTATCCTATGATCTCACTGATATGTGGAATTTGAGAAACAAGGCAGAAGATCATAGGGGAAGAAAGCAAAAAATGAAACAAGATGAAACCAGAGAGGGAGACAAACCATAAGAGATTCTTAATCTTAGGAAACGAACTGAGGGTTGCTGGAGTGGAGGGGGTTGGGAGGGATGGGGTGGCTGGGTGATGCACATTGGGGAGGGTGTGTGTTGTGGGGAGTGCTGTGTATTGTGTAAGGCTGATGAATCACAGATCTGTACCCCTGAAACAAATAATACATTATATGTTAATTAAAAAGAAAGGGGAAAAAATACACCATTGAGTATATTGTAGTAAAATGACAGACCATCAACAATATAGACTAAACTTTAAAAGTTATCATAAAGAGGGGCATCTGGGTAGTGCAGGAGCCTGCTTCTTCCTCTCCCACTCTCCCTGCTTGTGTTCCCTCTCTCACTGGCTGTCTCTATCTCTGTCAAATAAATAAAATAAATAAATAAATAAAATCTTTAAAAAATGAAAATACTTTATAGTTATGTTCTAGATCAGAAATTGAGGATTTAAGGATTAAAGTATTATTTAAAAAATTTACATTATTGAAAATCAAATATTTTTAGCTCTTTTTTGTTCTTGCGTTCCACTACTTTCATTTATATATACCTTATGAATTCATTGGCATTTTTTTTAGTCTAGGAGCAGCTCAGGTCATGATCTCAGGGTTGTAAGACTGAGCTCCATGTCGGGCTCTGCAGTCAGCGCAGTCTTCTTTGGTTTCTCTCCCACTCCCTCTGACGTTCCCCCCACTCTCTCTTTCTCTCTCTAAAATAAATAAATAAATCTTTAAAAGTAAATAAATGAGGGCGCCTGGGTGGCTCAGTCAGTTAAGCGTTTGCTTTCAGCTCTGGTCCTAATTCCAAGGTCCTGGGATCGAGTCCCACATTGGGCTTCCTGCTTCATGGGGAGCCTGCTTCTGCCTCACACGCTACCTGCCACTCCTCCTGCTTATGCTCTCTCTCACTGTCAAATAAATAAATAAAATCTTAAAAAAATGCTACCAGGAAGAAAACATAAAATGCTCGCAAATGATTAACAAATCAAGAGCAGACTTCACATAACTCTGAGCAGAGACTCAAAGGCAATGGTATAAATAATAAAATGTGAAGGAAAAGATAATTGTCAACTTAGAATTTCATATCTGACTCAATTACCATCACGAGTGAGGTAAAAATTAAGGAAAACAAAATTTACCATCAATAGGGCTTCACTAAACAAATTATTGCGGTAATAATTTTTAACATACATATACAAAAACATACACATATCCATAAATATATACACTAAAACAAAGAAAAAGGTTTATAATTTTTTTGACATTTACCATAGCAGTATTTTTCTAGATAGGTCTCCTGAGGCAAGGGAAACCAGAGCAAAAATAAACTATTGGGACTACACCAGAAATAAAAGCTTTTGCACAGCAAAGGAAACTATCAGGGAAAACAAAGGCAACCTACTGAATGGGAGAAGATATTTGCAAATGATATATCCAATAAGGAGTTACTATCCAAAATACATAAAGAACTTAAACAATTCAACACTAAGAAAACCCAAATAATCTGATTAAAAATGGGCAGAGGAACTGAATACACATTTTTCCAAAGAAGACATACAGATGGCCAACTGACATGTGAAAATATGTTCAACAACATTAATCTTCAGGGAAATGCAAATCAAAACTACAATGAGGTATCATCTCACACATGTCAGTAAGGCTAAAATCAAAATGACTAGAAATAACAAGTATTGGTGAGGAAGAATAGAAAAAGGAACTTGTGCATAGTTGGCAGAAATTGTTGGTGAAGACACTATGGGAAACAGTATAGAGGTTCCTCAAAAGATTAAAAATAGAACTACCATATGATGTAGTAATTTCACTACTAGGTATTTACTAAAGAAAATGAAAACACTAATTCAAAAAGATTCTGCACCCCTGTTTATTGCAGTATTATTTATAATACCTAAGATAATGGAAGCAACCCAAGCATCCATTGATAGGTGAATGGAGAAAGATGGAGTGTGTGTATATATATATATATATATATGATGGAATATCACTCAGTCATAAAAAGAATGAGATCTTGCCTTTTGTGACAACATGGATGGACCTAGAAGGCATTTTGCTAAGTGAAAGAAGGCAGACAGAGAAAGACAAATAATATGATTTCACTTACATGTGGAACCTGAAAACCAAAATAAAGGAATAAACAAACAAAAAGCAGAATCAGACCTATAAATACAGAGAACGAGAGGGGAGGTGGGTGGGGAAATGGGCAAAATGGGTGAAAGGGAGTGGGAGGTCCGGGCCTCCCGTTATGGAAAGAATAAGTCACAGACATAAAAAGTACAGCTTGGAGAATATAGTATGGTATTCTAATAGTGACACTTCAGAATGTGTCCTGTTAAGAAAGAAACAAGAGAAAGCTACCACTGACTGCTCTATTCAACATCTTAGTGACAATCCTAGCCAGTGCAATAAGAAAAGAAAAAATAAATGGTATATAGATTGGAAGACAGAAGTTTTTAAAATTATAGATGACATGGTTGTCTAAGTGATGAGACTTTCAGATGAGCTATGAGGATCAATAGAGCTCAGCAAGTTTGTTGGAAACAAGATGAAAATACAGAACCCAACATTCAACAGTGATAACATTTAATATACATCAAAGAAATCAAAGTAAGAGGTTTTTTTTTCACGGATCTTGAAATGGTAAACCTAAAATTCATAGGAAAAAGTAAAAAAACAAGAAAGGCTGGGACAATTTTGAAGACCAAGATGGGGGGAATTGCTGAGCCAGATATCAAGTTTTATTTTAAAACCAAAGTTATCACAACTCTGGTATTAGAACAGAAAGGACAAATAAGTCAATTCAACAAAATGGAGAGCCTAGAAAAAGTCCATACTTGCAGGGAAACTTGGCTAATGTCAGATGCAGCATTACAAATCACGGGGTTGGGGAAGCAGATAATGGTGATAGGGTAATCTGCTATTCTGTTGGAACAAAAAAATTGGGCTCCAAAATCATTCCATCTACAAAAATAAATTCTGCAGCTTTAAAGCACCTAAGTGTGAATATCAAATTGGTAATATTTTTAGAAGACAATGTAGGATTAGCTTTATACATTTAGAGTAAGAAAATTTATCTAAAATAGATAATAAAGAACAATTCATAAATTAAAAGATTGAAAAATAAAACTACATAAACCTAAAAAAACTTTGGTTCAACAAAAGACATCAAAAGCAAAGTTGAAAGACACACTATAGACAGTGACAAGATATTTGTGAAACATGTAACTGACAAAAGGCTAATGTTCAGAATTTATAAAGACTCCTAATCAATCAGAAAAAGGAAAACAACCAAATAATACAAAAATAGTCAACTACTAAAAACAAGCAATTCATAGAGGAGGAAGCCAAAATGGTCAATAAACAAAAAAATTATTCTCACCGGTTATCAGGGAATTTCAAATTAAAGAATGGGAGATAATTTCACACCCATTAGAGCAGCAAAAATTAAAAAGTATGGCAACCTCAAGTGTTAGTAAGAATTTGGAACACTGCAAACCCATAAACTACATGTATGACTCTAAATTAGCATAACCACTTAGCACAATTTGACAGCATCTAGTAAAATTAAAGATGTATATACTCTTCAACTCAGCAATTCCATTTGGAAAGGAAAATCTCACCCTTATGATTATGAAAATGTACAAGGATGTTTATAGCAGTGGTGTTTACAACAGCAACAAACTGAAAATCTTCTAAATTCCCATCAGCAGGAGAATGAATATATTGTAGAATTTCATACGATGGGATATACTATACAACAGGCAAAATAAATGAACTCAAGATACAGCAAAATATTGTCATCAGATTTTAATAACATAACACTCATGAGGAAAAAAGAAAAAAAACTAGCATTTATATAATCCTTGAAAACATGCCAAATGACATTATATATATATGTGTATGTGTGTGTGTGCGCGCGCACGCTCACAGAAATATAAAGTATACAAAATCAGTGGGTTTTGGTCAGTGGTTACCTCTGGGGAGGAAAGGAGGGAAATAGTTACCAGGCAGCTTCAACTCAATCTTCACTGTTTTATTTCTTCTATGAATTAAGCATGGCAAAATCTAACAGAGCCAGGTGTAATGTAATCCTATGTTGTCTATATTTCTAGTATTTGAAATATTACACAATAAAACAAAATAGTTTCTATATTAAAATGTCTATGAAGAATTTAGGCTTTCCTCAATTTGTTCTTACTGATAGGAAAACACGAATAATTAAATTATTTTATAATTTTTTTGGTCACCTCTAGCTTCCATTGTGTGGAATTTAGTAGCAGACAACACACTTCTCCCTATGACCTACTTTTTTCTGTGTGCTTGTTTCTTTTAAGATGAAAAACCTACATTAAAGGAGTTGTACTACCCAGGAACATAATTAGCTGAGGACTGGAGTCCACTGCTCTTTCTTTTCTTTTTTTTTTAAAGATTTTATTTATTCATTTGAGAGAGAGAGAGCAAGCGCGAGAGGGTACGAGGCAGGCGGAGGGGCAGAGGGAGAGGGAGAAGCAGACTCCCCACTGAGCAGGGAGCCCTATGCCGGGCTCGATCCCAGGACCCTAGGATCACACCCCCAGCCGAAGGCAGACACTCAACCTACTGAGCCACCCAGCGGCCCCTCCACTGATATCTCTATACACTGCCCACTTTCCTAATCTTAATTTATTCCATCAGTTTCCAAACTTGGGGTTCCTTCAGTTGAAAGTAACATTCATATGGTACCTTTTGCACTCAGAGATGTCATTTCTAGCTCAGTAAGGGTGTACGTGATATGCCCACAAATTTGCATGAATCTGTACACTATATGTTGTAACATTTCATGATTTCGTAATGGAACCATTCTTAAATTTAAAAATTAATACCCACTGTCTCTGCACTAATTACACCCTTTCTCAATATTTTGTTATCACCATAATGGCTTACATGGTTTTAGAAGACCCCTTAACTAATAGCGGAGCAGCCAGGCAGCTAAGGTGTGGGATGCAATTAGTGGTCAGGGGATCCAAGAGGCAGTGGACTCCTCTCGTGGTCCAACACGTGAACAACAATGCACACAGAAAACGTTCTTGTCTCATGGTTTTCGCTTTGAAGAGCTCTCAGCGCCAGTTTGGACACAATTAGGAATGTGTTTCGTGGCATTTATTAAATGAAACATTACCCACATATACTTAAAAGCATCACTAGACTAAATTAATACAAGACAGTCCTGATATCAAATTAAGAAAGTACTTTAAAGATTACGTGTATGTCTTGACCCTCTTTTCTACTCAATGTTTACGATCTTACAAATTCAAAGTAATTTGCCTGTTTACTTATTTCAAAGATTAGCACTGTGTTTTCAAAGGATAGATTACCTTTAATTTTCCTTTTTCACATTTTTCAATCCCCTCTCTGACCAATGGACAGAGCCTCAGTTAGATAGAGAACCTCTGATCTTTGTGATTAATTCTCTGGCCCAACTGGTCATCGTGACCGCTTTCTACGTCACTGAGAATTCACAGTATTTGGAAAGGTGTTTTAAGAGACATGCTGCTGATCTTCCAGGCTTTCATTACCATCTAATATCCTAAATCCAATGGCTCAAGGAGAAATTATCTCTAGACCAGAAAAATTCCTAAGGCTAGGTAGTTGAGATTAGCCCAAATCTCAAAGACAAGGATAACATATATAACTTAGAAATGTACGGTTTGGATAATAGGTAATTGGTGACAATAGGTAAACAGCACGTGGTAACAGTGATATTATTAACACTTACGGATCCCTTAATATATTATGTTTAGTAAATGAGCTTAGTCCTGATACTTAACTCATATTTATGGATTAATTCTTTCTTCTAACTTTTTAATAGCCATCAAATTAAATGCTAAATGATGTTGTAGTTTATGCAAATATGTATATATATAGTAATACTATAAAATATGCAGTTGAATATGAATTTGAAAATCTTACTTATATTAATTACAGTTAAAATCTAGAAATGATAGATAAAATGATGCTAACGCTATGCCTGAAATTTCTTTAGCTTTTTATCTTTTATTTAAGTTCCAATTTCTTATGTGATTTGTAAAATTATTTTTGTGTTAAAAACAGGGGCCACTGAACTCCACTCTCAATACTTATTTTTACAAGTTGGTGGAAAACACATTTACAAAAAAATATTTTTCAAGTCCAGAGCTTCAAAGGATGAAAAGAAAGGTTTTTGACTTATTTCAAATATGTCACGATTGTTCCACTATGCTTTAAAAGCCTTTAAAGTCACCTGTTCCATGTGTCTTCCCCCAACATCCGAGAGAGTGAACAAAACAATGTAATCTAGGTTTAGATTTGGGTTTCTCCTGTGTTTCAGATACTTATGTTTGAGCTTTCTCTCACTGACAAGCTACTTAAAGGGTCAGTGTTACTTTGAGGTTTTATCTACGAGATTCGTGTCTTTGGGGCTCATTAAGAACATTTCCAAAGATTACAATGTCAATAGCACCTAATTACTGGACTGTGAGAAAGGTCTTCTTGAGTACATAAAATCCGGGGCAGTGCACGGCACACAATGGGCTGCTCAGATCCCAAATTTTATCACCGTTAAGTAGCAAACAAATTAATAATGTTACCTGGGCTCTCTTGGGATCATTACTACCGCGTAAAAACTGCTTTGGAATTCTGCAGACAGTATCATACCTCATTTTTTATTCCCTTATATTAACAAGGATCTCCCTCCCTCCCTCCCTCCCTCTCTCTCTCTCTCTCTCTTAGCTATTTATCTGCTTTTCTACATTGCATGAGAGACTCCCTGTTGTTCTGTTTAGAAATTTTTTGGATTAAAACTTGCAACGTAACAAAAAGTCATTTTCAATCCGGTTAGGAAAGATGTATCACCTGATATAACATTGTTCCAAAACTATATTTTATGTTTCACTTCACTGTTTTCAAAATACCTACTGCGTATTTTGATATTAATGATCAATTTCGTTCTTCGACTTATGTTGGTAGAAAAATAATTAATGAAGAACCGAGGAGAGGCTGGTTCTTTTAAATCACCAGCCCCACCTACTGCTGAGGACATGATGACCCTTGTGCTGTGGGCTAAAAGGTAGGTTTGCAGGCTTTACTGGGGGGACTTGGGGAAAATGTGATCAACAGCTCAGAGGCAATAGGGGTTAGCTACGCACATAACATATATCTCACGTAATCCTCATCACAAAGCTATGAGGTGGGGTCACCCTCCCCGTTTTCCACAGCAGAGGGACTTGAGATGATGTCAGTAAGTAAGTGGTTGGAGCTGGGATGGACACTGAAGTCTGTCGGCCTCCATGGCCTCTCTGCTATGTCCCGTATTTTCCCCTTGCGTGTGGTTGAGAAGGGGGGGGACATGTCATGCATTTGTATTGGCACAAGTCAATTGAATCGAGTGGTGACAAGCCAGGGCTCTCCGTCCACACTGTCTGGGCTTGAATCCAGCTGTATCCCCTGTTTGTGTTGTAACTCTGGTTAGCCTACGAACCCTCTCTGTATCCAACCCTGTCCTCTGTAGACTGGGGGAAAGCAAGAGCGCCAGCCTCCCCGGGTTTTGTAAGGATTAAGGCGAAAACGTGAAAGACATTTACGATAGTGCCTACATCCACTCCATGTTATACACAAGTTTTAGAAGAATCTTGTAGAGAGAAAGTACAACCCAGGAACCTCTTGGGCTCTTTGATGCAACACTGAGGTCCCTGTTAACAGGGAGGCTAAATATTCAGTAAGTATTTAAATATTAATATTCTATTTACATAGTCTAAAAAATGGAGCTCAATACAATGGGGACTTTATAGAGTTCGATTCGGGGTCCATCACCAGATGGGTAATCCCAGTAATCCCCCGTGCTATAGAAAATAATAAATATTGTCTATAAATCAGGTACAGACTAATGTGGCTAAATGCCTCTTTAATAATGTATTTGTGAATTAGCTTGAAAATATTAATAATGAA
Source organism: Ailuropoda melanoleuca (assembly GCF_002007445.2). NCBI lineage: Eukaryota > Metazoa > Chordata > Mammalia > Carnivora > Ursidae > Ailuropoda > Ailuropoda melanoleuca. The sequence goes on from NC_048232.1 coordinate 21,043,992, forward strand.
TTAAACTCTTTCCTAGGCGCCTGAAGGGGGTACTCGAGCATCTGAAGTATCTAAGAAACTTGGGGTGATTGCTCATGAAGATGATTTGGCCCTTGGAATGTCTAGTGTGGATCCCATCCAGCAGCCATAACCTGTCGGCTAATGAGATTCACTTATTCCCCGCGTTAGCAAATGAGTAATTCAGCTTTCCTCCTGGCATTCATTTATTCATTTCTATTCATTAAAAATAGAATATTTATTTCTAGTAAATTTTGGATTAACTGGAGTCCACTTTACCAGAAACTTTTGTGCACCAGATTATTTCCCCCTGCTCTATCTTCATAGGGAACAACAGGGCGTGGCAAACTTGTATCAGAGATTTAGTAAAAGAAAGTTCAGGGTTTTGCCCAGAGGCACTGGGTATGACCATTGTCACATATATTTCTGCAATGCAGATTAACATTCAGAATGATAGAGATTTGTGGTGGACTGTAAGATTACGGATCATGAAAAAGCATTTACATTTCGTTTTATTCAGTAAGGAAAGGAGCGGACTAAGGAATGGTAGCAGGATTTTCATTAGACAGGGTAGAAACAACTATCTTTTGCATTTTCAGGGCTGAGGAAAGGGAGTGACCCTTGTTTCGGCTGGGGGGGGTACTGCCTTGTATTTCAGGGGACCATCAAGGTTCATTTGTACCACTGCAAATGGACCTTTGAAAAATGGTTTGCTTGGCTGTGGAAAATCAATTCTGGATGCAAAACTCTCCACTGAATCTTTTGGTGGTATGGGATGCTGCTTTTAACTAAACTCTCTCACTAAAATGTCAGGCCAACCACAGGTTCCAAATTCAACCATTTAGCTTTGATGATAAATCATGAGAGTCTCTCTTCTAATACATTGCGTTGTTTTAGAAGTCACTTACTGCGTGGGTTAGAATTTCCCACAACTCAACTGATCTAATCTTATTTCTCTACACTTAGTTAACTGTTGATACCCTTAAAAGGTAGCCACTCTGCAAGCTAGTAGGGCACGTTGTAGTGTCTGGGCCTTTCTATCCTCTAAACGGCAGCCCTGTGGTGTTGGAAGATTTCTATGTCCCTGGGGCAGGTACTTCCAGAACAGGTATTACCTATAACGTAAGCACTGCAGAGAAAGACTCTCTGTGGCATGGAAGCCCAGAAGAAAGGTTTTTCTCTGCTGAAGCAGTCTAGTCTTTCAGTTGGCCGCGACCAATATTCAGAAATGCATATTAGCATTCTTTGATTCAGCACATCTATGTATTAGTTTTATAAACTGGCTGAAAAAAAGCCATGCATTCATCCAGAATTCCAAATGCCTCAGGGTAACAAGAAGAAGATGTCAATCTTGACTAAGGACCCATTCTGTGTGTGAACCATTTTTTTTCCCAGCAGTAAAGATTCTTACCTTTTGATAAAGGAGAAAAAAATATCTGATCACTGACCACATCCATGTCCTTGTCCATCTGCAGGTAAAGCAAAAGTTTCATTACTGAGGTTGAAGAAAGCAACCAATTAAAATAATAGAGAAAAAATAATCTACCTACCAAAGGTGGATGATCACTTCCAGAAGACATAGAACTTGTTATCAGGTTCCCTTTAGACTGCACAAATAAAGGCTTTAATTTCTGAAAGACACAAAAGGTATGTACTGTGTTATCAAGCAGCAGTGATTATCAAATCAAATGGATGTAGGAGTTTCTTTGGCCCTTAATTAGCCAAGATGTGAAAACTAAGCTCCTAACTTATTTGTTAAATATGGCTGGCAAAAATCCTTTCCTTGAAACCCATGTTTTTGTTATTTTTTTTTTCCTGAGAGAAAATTCAAGAAAAACGTTTTCTTCAATGGCTGTTCTGACTCTACCTTTCCCTTCCCTTCCCTTCCCTTCCCTTCCCTTCCCTTTCCTTACTTTTCTTTTCTTTTCTTGCCTCTCCTCTCCTTTTTTCCCCTCCCCTCCCCTCTCCTCTCCCTTCCACTCTCCTCCTCCCCCCTCCTGTCCCCTCCCGTCTTCTCCTCTCCTCCTTTCTTTTAAGTACAGTTGACACACAGTGTTACCTGAGTTTCAGGTGTATAACTTAGTGATTTGACCAGTTTGCATGTTATGCTATGTTCACCCCAAGTACAGCTACCCTCTGTCCCCTGACTTTACTTCCTTTGATGATCTTTACCCCATTTGGGGTTTGCAACATGTCACTGGCCAGGTATCACAGGGCTGTCCCCAGCATCTCCGCGCTCTGGGATACCAGGACAGTAGTGGTCCTGATTCCCAGGAACTGAATGGTGAAAACCCAGAAGTATCTCTTCCAGGAGCCCATGCAAGCAGAATTGTCCCCAGCATCATTTATTGCAAAGAAAATGACAACAATAAACGTGTGAGGGTGAAAAGGACCAAAGGTACACTAATGTTTATCAGAAAGACACCTGAGGTCCACGGATGTACGCTGGCGATTTAGGTGAAGTTTTCCTTCTTCAGGGCTTCTCTCTTGTTGATTTGTGTGTGTATATTTTTCTATGCTCCCTAGCCCACTCCCAGTCTGTTCTCTGCATCTGGAAGCTTGGTTTTTGTTTGTTTAGATTCTACGTATAAATGGGATCATATGGTATTTGTCTTCCTCTGTCTGACTTATTTCACTTAGCATAATAACCTCAAGGTCCATCCATGTTATTGCAAATGGCAATTTTCATTCTCTTTTGTGGCCAAAAAATATTCCTTTATGTACATACACCAAATTTTCTTTACCCGTTCATCTATTGATGGGAACTTAGGTTGTTTCCATATCTTGACTATTAGAAATAATATTGCAATAAACATGGTGTATAAAAATTTTCAGATTAGCATTTTTGTTATCTTCAGACAAATACCCAAAAGTGGAATTGCTTAATTATATGCTAGTTCTATTTTTTATTTCTTAAGGAACATAATACTCTTTTGCATATCGATGGCACCAATTTACATTCCTACCAGGAGTGCGCAAGGATTCCCTTTCTCCACATCCTCACCAACATTTGTTATTGTTGTCTTTCTGGTAATAGTCATTCTAACAGGTGTGAGTTGATATCTCACTGTGTTTTTGACTTGCATTTCCCTGATGATTAATGATGTTGAACTTTTTTTAAAAAAAGATTTATTTTAGAGAAAGAGCATGCGAGCTGGGGGAGGGGCAGAAGGAGAGAGAGAGCATCTCAAGCAGACTAATTGCTGAGCATGGAGCCCATCACTGATAACTTGTAGCTTGCAATATGCTGGTATTCCACATCCTTGGTCAAATTTATTCCCAAGTATTTTATTCTTTTTAATGCAATTATGAATAGGATTGTTTTCTCAATTTCTCTTTCTGATCGTTCATTATTAGTGTAAAGCAATACAACAGATTTTTGTGTATTGATTTTGTATTGTAATTTTTATTAGTTCTAACAGCTTTTTTTTAATGGCGTTTTTAGGGTTTTCCATGTATAAAATCACGCATCTGCAAATAGTCCAAGTTTTACTTCTTCCTTTCCAATTTGTTTGCATTTTATTTCTTTTTCTTGCCTAATTGTTGTGGCTACGACTTCCAATATTATGGTTTTTAAAAACATTTTCAAAATATTTTATTTATTTATTTGACAGAGAGAGAGAGAGAGTACAAGTAGGCAGAGCGGCAGGCAGAGGGAGAGGGCGAAGCAGACTCACCACTAAGCAGGGAGCCCGATGCGGGGCTTGACCCCAGGACTCTGGGATCACCACCTGAGCCAAAGGCAGATGCTTTAACTGACTGAGACACCCAGGCACCCCGACTCCCAATATTATGTTGAATAAAATGACAAGAGTGGACATCCTTGCCTTGTTCCTGATCTTACAGAAAAAGCTTCAGCTTTTCACCATTGTATGTCAGCTGTGGGTTTGCCATACATGCCCTTTATCATGTTGAGGTGCATTCCCTCTATGCCAGCTTTGTTGAGAGCTTTTACCAAAAATCATTGTTGATTTTCTTCAGAAAAAGGAATGCTTTTCCTGCATCTATTGAGATGATCATGTGAGTTTTATCTTTGTGATGTATCACACTCATTGATTTGAAGATGTGAAACCATTCTTGCATCCCTGGCATAAATCCCACTGATCATGGTGAATGATCCTTTTAATTACTGAATTTCGTTTGCTAATATTTTGCTGAGAATTTTTGCATCTATGTTCATTAGGAATATTTGGCCTGTAATTTTCTTTCTTTCTTTTTTTTTTTGTGGTATCCTTGTCTGATTTGGTATAAGTGTAATGCTGGCCTCATAAAATGTGTTTGGAAGAGTTCCTCCTTTTTTATTTTTTGGAAGAGTTTGGGAAGTGTTAGTATTGATTCTTCTTGGAATATTTGATAGAATTCACCAGTGAAGCCCTCTGGTTCTGGGTTTTTTTTGTTGCTGTTGCGAGGTATGATTATTGATGCAATATCCTTGCTAGTAATCATTCTGTTCAGATTTTCTATTTCATTATGATTTGGTCTTAGTAGGTTACATATTTTTAGGGATTTATCCAATTCTTAGAGGATTTCTATGAATAAATAAGTATAAGACAACTCCGTAGACACAAAAGGCTTAAACTTGAAGCACTAATTCAAAGAGAAAACCTGAATGGCTAATAAACATATGAAAAGATGATCACATTTATTAGTAGTCAGAAAAATGGGGAAAAAAGTTACACACACACACACACATATGCACCCCAAAACCACAAGAAGAAACCATTACATAATCAGGAGACAGACAAAAATTATAGTCTGACAATATCAGTGGCAGAGACAGCAAGGAATAGCACAAACTTTCATCCATTCCTGGTTAAAGTGTTAATTAGTAATAATAATTTGGAAAATGATCTGGCTTTACGTTATATGGCAGAGACGGTTCGTCATCCCTCAATATCTATTCTCCCTTTTTCTTTTGGTAGCATTTTCATTGGGTATTTGGCCACCCAGTTTTCTCAGTTTTTTGCAGTTTGATCAGACCAGTGGGATATGAGTGGATGCGATGTATGCCATCTTGGGGTCATATACTTAAGTACTAACGTGCTTGCCCTGGACTCCCCCTTCTGCAGCATACACCCACAGACATGGAGTTCACCAACTTTCTTGGTGTGGATGAGGGAAGCATCCGAGGAAATGGCAGAGCAATGACTGAAGAAACCTGTGTATCATCATGGCTGTGGAGTACTGCTCAAGCCCTGCCTGGAGTTGCTCTCTTCGTCACTGACCTGAGAGAAAAGTAATCTTCGATCTTATCTAAGGGAGCTTATTTTTGTTGTAGCAATCATATTAGTTCTCCCATTGACTTCAGCATACCAATACTTTATAACCAGCAATTCTATTATTACTACAAAACCTGGACCAGCTGGGGTGCCTGGGTTGTTCAGTTGGTCAAGCATCCCACTCCTTNGCATCCCCCTCTTTTTTTTTTTTTTTTAAAGATTTTATTTACTTATTTGACAGAGAGAGACAGCCAGTGAGAGAGGGAACACAAGCAGGGGGAGTGGGAGAGGAAGAAGCAGGCTCCCAGCGGAGGAGCCTGATGTGGGGCTCGATCCCAGAACGCCAGGATCACGCCCTGAGCTGAAGGCCGACGCTTAATGACTGAGCCACCCAGGCGCCCCAAGCATCCCACTCTTGATTTCGGCGCAAGTCATGATCTCAGTGTTGTGAGATCCAGCCCTGCATCGGGCTCCACACTGAGCACGGAACCTGCTTAAGATTCTCTCTCTCCTTCTGCTCCTCCCCACCCGCTCACACTCTCTCTCTCACTCTCTAAAAACAAATAAACAAAATACAACAAAAACCCTGGAAAAACTGCTACATATGTGTATCAGGTGAGACTCAAAGAATGTTCGGGGCAATGATGTTCATAATCGTAAAAAAGTGAGCTCCAACCCAAGTGTTGATCAGCAGAAGAGTGGATAAATAAGTTATGGGATATTTAAGCAATAGAATACTCTCAGTATTCTATACAACCACAAGCATCAACATGGATGAGGTTTTTTTTTTATGTTCAGTTAGCCAACATATAGTACATCAATAGTTTTTGATGTAGTGCTCAATGTGGATGAGTATTAAAGGCATAGTGTTGAGAAAATGGAGCAAATCATTGAAGAATACTTACATTGTCTTAAATTATTTTCCTTCTTTGTAGAAAGTTTAAAAACAGGCAAAAGTCAACAATATACTGCTTAGGGAGACAGGCATAAGTGACAAAGCTATCAAGAAGAACATCAGGACAGTGGTTTCTGGGAGGGAGTGGAGAGGAATGCAACGTGTGGGCTTCTGAAGTCTTATTCTATTTATGGCTTGGTCCCAGGGAGCACAGGTATTCGTGTGATCATCATTCTTTAAGTTGCACATATGTATTTTTACTCATCCTTTTTGTGCACATGGTTATTTCCCAGCAAAAAAAAAAAAAAAAAGGAAAAAACCAGAAAATTCAGAGTAGAGATAAAATGGATTCTTTCATACTAGCCTTCACCAAATTAAGAGTGTCAAACTTACACTGGGAATAAACAAGCCAATATAAACAGATTTGCATATAATATGAATAGGTTGCTAACTACACAATAACAAATTTAAAATCAGTATTTGAGGTAATAATGATTAGACCTAACACGGTACACAATAGAATACTGATGTAGAGTAATGGTTCCTAACCTTCAGGCTGTTGTGGGACACGTAAAAATGATATTACTTGCAGGGAGCACGGAAATGGACAAGGTTGCTCATGGACTTAGACAGGGGCCAGGCTACCCCAGTCATGCCCCCATCCCTACTGCCTGGAGGGCCAAGGAGAATGACCATCTCAGCACTCTTGAAACAAGTTTGGGAAATTCTGATGAGAGGTACAAACTGGAAGGTTTCCTAAAAATGCCAAGGAAAAGAACAAAGAGAATAAGGTTACATTAAAGAGAACACGTCAACTCTGGAGGACAGAATATAGATTTTCTTTCTGAAAAAGAAACAAAAACAAATCTTGTAGATGCAATCATTAGAAGTGTACATTAGAAACTTGTCTGAGTTGAAAAAAAAGATTTAGATCTATGGACGAGACTCATTTTATTCAAGGGAAATTAATAAAATAACACGTGAAAACTCATATCTTGGTGACCTACTTAAATTTCAAGTTTAAAGAAAATAGCTTATAAATATCCAATGGGGGGAAATAAGTCAAGTTAATTAACAAAAAGCAAATACTGAATTGGCTTCAGTCAGGGCAAGGCATAGCAAAATGAAGATAATACACCTTCCACAAAAAAAGAAAGAAATTCAAAGACATGGACCAGTTTATAAGAAATAAATAAAAATTAAGAACTAAAGAAGGGTAGAAGTCATGATTTTATTTTAAAGATTTTATTTATTTATTGGAGAGAGAGAGTCCAAGGCTAGTTGGGGAGGAGCAGAAGGAGAGGGAGAAGTAGGCTCCCCACTGAGCAGGGAGCCTGATGTGGGGCTCGATCCCAGGACCCCGGGTTCATGACCTGAGCCAAAGGCAGACGCTTAGCTGACTGAGCCTCCCCGGTGCCCCCAGAAGTCACGATTTTTAAAAGGTAGTGAGGTTAAAAAAAAAAAGCATGTAAATGTAGGCACAAATAATTGCTATTCATATAGTTACAAAAAGAAAAGCAGAAGTTAATCAAAAATACTTTTACGTGATAAAAAGAATCCCATAGTAATAATGTAGTTCTTTAAACAGAATAAAACTAACACAGACTAGAAGGAAGGCTGGGATATACTGATGCGGTTAAGGCTGAAATGAAACTTGGGGGACAAAACCATGCATGACGCCTTGTTTTACGCAGAGTGGGGGAAGACTGAGACTTGTTTGCTTCTTGTTGTTGTAACTGCAGAAATGTAGCTCGGGGGCGCCTGGGTGGCACAGCGGTTAAGCGTCTGCCTTCGGCTCAGGGCGTGATCCCGGCGTTATGGGATCGAGCCCCACATCAGGCTTCTCCGCTATGAGCCTGCTTCTTCCTCTCCCACTCCCCCTGCTTGTGTTCCCTCTCTCGCTGGCTGCCTCTATCTCTGTCAAATAAAAAAAAAAAATCTTAAAAAAAAAAAACTTAAAAAAAAAAAAAGAAATGTAGCTCGATTTTACATTACAGTTTACCATTACAATACAGATAATAAAAGCAAATAAAATGTGTTTCTTATTACACAAGCCAGGAAAAAAAGATAAGAACAAGCAGTCATAAAATAAGGTGAAAAAGGGGCGCCTGGGTGGCACAGTGGTTAAGCGTCTGCCTTCAGCTCAGGGCGTGATCCTGGCGTTATGGGATCAAGCCCCACATCAGGCTCCTCTGCTATGAGCCTGCTTCTTCCTCTCCCACTCCCCCTGCTTGTGTTCCCTCTCGCTGGCTGTCTCTATCTCTGTCGAATAAATAAATGAAATCTTTAAAAAAAATAAAATAAAATAAGGTGAAAAAAAACCCCAAATATATCATTTATGCTGATAAATGCATGTAGTTTCATTTTTCACATTAAATGTAAACGAGTGTCAGATTAGATTTAAAGAACTAACATCCAATCATATTGTTATTTATAAGTTCACAAAAGAAAGAAAATGCCATAGCAATACAAAGTTTGAGCAAAGATGGCAGTAAAATACAGACAAGAAGACAGTACGGTTAACAAAATCAGTAACAGACAGGTTAGAATTCAAGGCTAGCAAGAGCCTCACAGGCCATGAATGAAAGGTATAAACAAAGATAGGACAGTGAACAGTCTCCCTGAGCTGAGTGAGAAAATATCATAATATATAATATAAAGCAAAAACTACAATCGTGAGCTTTTGCTTGTTAACTATGTCTACTAGCTTGCTATAGGGCATAGCCTCAAAACTAATAAGAAATCTTTGTCATTTATTTATTTAGACTAGATATCTGGGAACTCTTTGGGTCTTTGGATTCTGAAACAAACCACTGGCAAAAGAGACTCAATCAAAATCCTAGTGGATACTTTTTAAAGATACTGATTTGCTGATAAAACGGAACACCCAAAAACCAAATAATCCAGTTAAAAAATGGGCGGAAGATGAGGCGCCTGGGTGGCTCAGTCATTAGGCGGCTGCCTTTGGCCCAGGGTCCTGGGATCGAGCCCCGCATCGCGGTCCCTGTTCCACTGGGAGGCCTGCTTCTTCCTCTCCCACTCCCCCTGCTTGTGTTCCCTCTCTTGCTGGCTGTCTCTCTCTCTGTCAAATGAATAAATAAATAAATCTTTAAAAAAATGGGCGGAAGACACAAATAGACATTTTTTCAAAGAAGACATATAAATAGTTAATAAATACCTAAAAAGGTGCTCAACACCACTCATCATCAAGGAAATGCAAATCAAACCTATAATGGGATATCACCTCACACCTGTTAGAATAGCAAAGAAAGAAACAGAGAGAGTGAGAGAAAGAAAGAAAGAAAGAAAGAAAGAAAGAAAGAAAGAAAGAAAGAAAAAGAAAGAAAAAGATTGGTTTGCTTATTCTAAAATGTGTATGGAAATACTAAGGATATAGAATTGTCAAGACAGGGCCCCTGGGTGGCTCAGTTGGTTAAGTGTCTGCCTTCAGCTCAGGTCATGATCCCAGGGTCCTGGGACCTGAGAAATCAAGAATTGGACGCTTAACCGACTGAGCCACTCAGGTGCCCCAAAGTTTCCTTTTTGTAAGATGAAATGGGTTCTGGAGATTGGTTTCACAACAACGTGAATGTACTTAATGTTATCAAATGCCCAATTAAAAATGGTTCAGATGGTAAATATTAAGTTATGTGTATCGTGCCACAATTTTTTAAAAAGACTTGAATAGTCCGTTTTGGAAAGAGGATCTAAAATTAGACAATAAGCACATCAAAAGATTTTAACATCATTAATTATTAGGGAATGCAAGTTAAAAGTTCAGTGAGACATTATTTTAGGATGGCTCCACTTTAAAAACTGACCATATCAAGTTGGTGATGATGTGGGTGCACAGGAACTCTCCAACACTGTGGGTGACACGGTAATAGAATATCATCACTCTGGAATATAAACTTAAAAATATATATTCCTATGTCCCAGCTATTCCAGTGCCAGAGTCCGAGAGTTACAAAAACATATTTCTGGAAATAACTAGTATAAGAAAGTTTGTAGCACCTTCCCCCTCCCCCGAACACCTCCTAACTAGAAACAGCCCAGGAGCCCATTTAGAGAATGGATAAACAAATTATTGTTTATTCATACAATAGAATGTTATTCACAATACAGAGAAACAATGGCTGGCGATGCGCACAGTAACAGGGATCAATCTTAAAAGCACCGTGCTGAGTTAAAATAAGCCAGACTTCGAAGAGTGCATACTGCATGCTTCTGTCTGCGTAAGTTTTAAGAACAGGTGAAACTAATCAGCAGTGATAGAAATCGCAGCAATATTTGTCTGGCGTGGGGATGTAACTAAGGTATTGTCTGGAAAGGGACACCAGGGAATTTCAGGGAGGATGGAAACGTTCTACGCTTTCATTTAGGTGATGGCTATACAGGGCAAAACACTTCAAATGATACACTTAATATTTGTGAACTTTCCCATATGTACACCTCAATAGTAAGACAATATTGAATCTTTTCTTTCACAGCATTTATTCAAATATGTCATTTAATGTTTGTGGTATTTCCTTATTCATAGCTATATTTTCTACTCTGTAAGTCAGGCACTATTCTAATCTCTGCGAGTAGAACAGTAGACGAGATGGACCAGTCCGTGCCCTCGAGAAATTTAGAGTCTGTAAAGGAAAGAGCCGTAGTCGTCATGTGCACTATCTCATTCCCAGCACGGAGCCTGGTGCCTGGTATGTGTTTACACTCAATAAATATTTGTGGAGTGGCTATAGTGTAGGGAACCAAGGAGAAATGTTAGTTACCCAAAACTCACTCACTCATCACTCTCTCCTTCCCAGCCCCCCCACACCCCTGTCTATTTTTTTCAATATTTGCTATCCACTCTGATGAGTGTCTCGAGTGCCTGTATACTAAGTGGACATATAGATAAGGATTACGAGCCTGGAATCCCAAAAAAGTAACAGCACATGGACGCATTCGAGGCTGGGTGGAGCACTAGCCCTCCTCCACAGTAAGATAGACGGAGGGCAGGACAGAAATTTTCCTCAAGGAAAGGACTGGATCTATTAATATGCCTGCACTGGTGTAACTTGGAGATTTTAGAATTCGGTTTCATTAAGCCTGACCAATTCCCCTTTGGACAAGACAGTTTTACCACGTAATCCTAAAAAAAAAGCCTGATTTTTGAGTTAGCACGACATTCTCATGGGCCTTCCAATATTTTATTTGTCCAGCTGATTAAATATCTGAAATGAGGATTATTCCAATTGAAACTGTAACCTTCAGTCGAAAGAGGAAAAACCAAAAGGAGAAAAAAGAGAATATATATTCTTATCTATGTAAACCAGTCTGGGGATGTTTCAGGGGAGTCAATTATGAAAAGCTCAGCAAGGTTCAGATTACCAGGTAATTCAGTTAAAAATTAGAAATAATTTAATGTTCTCTTGCCAACATTCTTAAATTCTTTTATCTCCTGCAGCAACTGAAAATTTAGAAAATAAAGTCTTAAAGTAAAAAATGTTGAAAAAAATTTTAAGAGTAATTATAGATTGGAAGCCTCCTAAAGCAAGAGCCTGTATTTTGTATTTCTTGCGCTCTTTCCCACAAACCTTGTCCCAGAATTCTTAGCATCGTGGCAGGTTCAATAGCATTTATAGCACGCTAATTTTCCTACTATTTGAAATTTCCTGGATATATTTCTACACTGGACATCATTTACCTTTACAATCACAGCTTCCAAATAAAAACATATAGGAAACATTTAAAAAAATAGTCAGCTTTAAAATTGGTCTTTATCTACAGGTGACTTCTAATGTGAAAATAAATGGCCTGGTACTAGGAAAAGATTCTTTTACCTCCTTTTTCCCTTTGGAAAGTGACTGGATACCTGGATTTTGAGCTTTGCTGTTTCCTTACATTCCATCCATGCCCATAAGTGGTCAGACTGACAAATACTTCCCAGCTAGTGTCAGCCCTCCTCTGAAATTTTCACTTGGTTCTACTGTAGCCCAACCACATTGCATTGAAAGGATTTGTGTGCACATCTGTATCTCGTATCGGTCGAGCTCTTTGGGCTCAGGCACTCAGTCTTATGTCCGTAGTATCTAGCAGAATGACTGTCATGTACTCTCTCCAGACAGGGGCTCAATAAATGTTAAATAAGGACAGAAAGACATGTGCAAATATCATCAAAGAGACAAATAGTATTAAAACATTATATGTACTTACAATATAATTGAAGGACGTATCAGCAAGCACTGCGAACTGACGAAACAATGTGTGCCTAGTAAACATCTCATCTTTAAGGACATGAAAGCTAAAATAAAAGAAATGGTGAAATGAAAATGTATAGAAATCATAAGATAAAGCAAATTAATATTATGTTCATGTTAGTGGAACTACAATTTTCATTGTGAAAGAGATAAAAATAAAAAATTTTAAATATTAGTATGAATTTGTTAGTTCTTTCATTTTTAGGTTTTTAAAAAAGGTTTTATTTTTAAGCATTCTCTACACCCAGCATGGGGCTTGAATGCACAACCCTGAGATCAAGAGTCACGTGCTCTACCGACTGAGCCAGCCGGGTGCCCCTACTTTTTTCATTTTTAAAATTACATATTTCCCAGCCCTGAAAAGGCACAGAAGCAATGAATGACAACCCCGTATCAATGAGCATCTTGGAGCCCAAACTGTAGTTTTGGCGGTTTTTTGTTTTATTTTTTTAAAAGATTTTATTTATTTACTTGAGAGAGAGATAGGAAGACAGAGAGAGCACAAGCAGGGGGAGGGGCAGAAGGAGAGGGAGAAGCAGGCCCCTGCTGAGCTCCGAGCCAGACTTGGGGCTCCATCCCAGGACCCAGAGACCAAGACCTAAGCCAAAGTCAGATGCTTAACCTACTGAGCCACCCAGGCATCCCCCCAAACTGTAACTTTAAAAACATTTCTCTCTAAAATGAACCAGGACATCTTTCGGAAATTGCTGTTTCTAGATCTAAGGCAATAAATGTCCAAGTTGAGCCTGGGACATTTTATTGTTAAGGGACTCATCAAGACCGTGCCAGAAGAACAGAGTAGTAAACCTTGAGGGGGAGGGCTCCCATTGACTTAAGAAATTGAGCATCAAAAATAATGATTATAATGTATTGAAACACAACAAATATATTAAAAATTTGGGAAATTCTCAGCCCACCCAGGTTGCAAATGATGCTAAATCGAGGAGATTCACTCTCAGAAAAGCATGTTCTGGAGACAAAGCCAAGAGCATGCTGGACAACCTTGGGGAAACCAGTAGGAAGGAACAGAAAAAGTCCCAGTATTCAGTCACACGGAGGGTCTTAGAAGAGATTGGGTATGTCTCATGGACCAAAACCACAATAAGGTAACACTGCATAACTGCTAGCATGACTAAAACCAAAGAGACAGACAATAACAAATGTTGGTAGGATACAGAGAAATGGGAACCCTCATCCGTTGCTTGTGTAATTGTAAAATGGCGCAGACACTTTGGAAAACAGTTTGGCAGTTCCTCAAAATGTTAAACATAGAATGATCATATGACCTAGCCATTTCTTCCAGTATAGACCTAAAAGAATTGAACACATGTTCCACACCAAACCTGCACATGACTGTTAATAGCAGCATTATCTACAGTAGCCAAAAAGCGGGAATATTTAAAATGTCTAAACACTGAAGAATGGGTAAACAAAATGTAATATATCCATGCAATGGAATCTTATTTGGCAACCAAAAGTAATGAAATACTGACCCATTCTACAACATAGATAAACTTGAAAACATTATGCCAAGCAGAAGAAGCCAGTCATAAACGGTCACGTAGTGTATGATTCCATGCATATGAAATGTCCAGAACAGGCAAATCCATCGAGAAAGAAGGGGATTCGTGGTTGCTAGTGGCTGGCAGCGATGGCCATGGGGAGTGGCTGCCAATGGATACGGAGTTCCTTTATGGGTTGGTGAAAATGTTCTGATTTCGAGAGTGGTAATTGTTGTCCAACTCTGTGAATACACTAAAAACCATCTTTGGAAAGGGTGGTATGTAAACTACATGTCAATAAAGTTGTTATACAATAATTTACTATGTGTGCTAAGAAAATGGAAACTAATGAATAAAGAAGAAAGAAAAAAGCAGAGCAATGATGACTTTAATATCGCTAGAATGAAGAAAACAGAGCAAAAGATTGGTAAAATAGATTAAAAAGACGGTGATTTTCAGCACAGAATTGGAATCCACTTTAAAAAATGAGTAGTCATCTTAGAACTGAAACAATCATATATGATGTTAAGAACTCAATACATGGGCTGAAGAGTAGAATGGATAGAGGAGAGCACAGACAGGATTATTCATCTCAAAGGCAGATCAATAAAAATATATATATATTCAAAGTGAAGCCTAGAGTGAAAAGAGTAGGAAACCAGACAGGAATGTAAGAAATATGTGGGTCGCAGTCAAAAGGCACCTTCCATGTGACTAGAATCCTAGAAGAGGAGAGCTGATGGTTGACAAGTCTGGACATCTCCGGTGGAAGCCAGTACTCAGTGCACTGGCATCGTGAACACGCTAAGGGAGATAACGGCCAGCACAGAATTCTACACTCAGAGAAAATATTCTTCAATAATGAAGGTAAAATAAAGACATTTTCCTATAAAGAAAAGCTGACGGAATTATTTGCGGACAAACCTATATTAAAAGAAAAACTAAAGAGAGCTGTTCAGACAGGAGGGAGAGGATCCCAGATGGAAACACACCGAAAGCCGGAAGAAATAAAGAGCTCACAGAGTAAAAATGTTAATGGAAGTGAATACTGACTATGCTTAACAATAATTGTAATGTTCGGTGGGGGGGGGGGCGCATGGGTGGCTCAGTCGTTAAGCGTCTGCCTTCGGCTCAGGGCGTGATCCCAGCGTTCCGGAATCGAGTCCCACATCGGGCTTCTCTGCTGGGAGCCTGCTTCTTCCTCTCCTACTCCCCTGCTGTGTTCCCTCTCTCGCTGGCTGTCTATCTCTGTCAAATAAATAAATAAATAAAATCTTAAAAAAAAACCAATAATTGTAATGTTCGATGGTGTTAAACATTTATATGGAATCAAAATGAAAATGTAGGAGGGGGTTAAATGGAGTTAGAATATTCTAAGGTTCTAGGATTCATTCTTTTTTTTCTTTTCCATTGAAATATGATTGATATACACCAGCCTATTGGTTTCAAGTGTACAACATAATGATTCTAAGGTTCTAGAATTCTTGGGGAAGTATTAAATAGACATTTGTAGGAGAGTGTGGTAAGCAAAGGATGTGGGTTAAAATTTCAAAAAGAGAAAGGAATGAATAACTAACAAGTCAATAGAAGAAAACATGGAATACGTTGATTAGTCCAAAAAAGGTGAAAAGGAGAGAAGAAGAAACAGGTTGGCTAGGAAAAAAAAATGTGTTCTGTGGTAGATACAAACCCAAGGATATCAGTAATCTCACTAAAAGTAAATGAAGTAGGCCAATTAAATAAATAAGACTGGCAGATCAGATTAAAAATCCAGCTCTATGATGCTTACAAGAGACGCATTCACTAGATAGGTTGAAAGAAAAAAGCTGAAAAAAAATGCAAATCTTAGTCAATGAAGAGTGATACGGTTATGTTAATACTAGATGAAGTAGACATTAAGCCAGGAAGCATTTTTATGGATAGGGAGGAATGACTCATAATGATACACATAAATGATAACTTCATAGGAAGATATCAGGATTCTAAATTGTAGGTATCCAGCAACGTAGCCATAAAATATTTAAAGCAAAAATTGACAGAACTGAAAGAGAAATCGATAAATCAATAACCAGAGTGGAAAATTTAATACTCCCGTCCTAATGGTTGGAACTGTAGCAAAAATTTAAGTATATAAAAGATATAAAAAACACAATGGATAAACTTGACCTAATTGAAATATATAAAACATTGCACCCAGTGATAGATTTCCTCTTCTTTCTAAGTGTACATGGATCATTTTTTTTCAAAATTGACCATATGCTGAGCATAAAACAGGTATCAAAAATTTTAACAGACTGAAATAATTCAGAGTATGTTCTCTGAGCACAGTAGAATTAATCTAGAAGCACAACTAGGTAATCTTCAACCAGCTGTAAATAAAACATATCACTTCTAAATAAGCCATGGGTCAAAGATAAAATAGAATTTAGAAAATGTTTTATACTGAACGATAGTATGTAACATGCCACAATTCATGGGATGCAGGTCAAGCAGTGCTTAGAAGACAGAATACAGCCTGAGATGTATACAGTAGAAGAAAACAATCTGAAAACCAACGATCTCAGCTTTCTTCTTAGGAAGGATAGCAAATCACACACACAGAAAGCAGAAGGAAGAAAATAATAAAGATAAGCACAGAAACTAATGAAAAAGAACCAAATATATGAGAGAAATCCAACAAAAGAAAAATGATTTCTTTGAAATAAATAATAAAACTAACTCTTTTAAAAAAATATTTTATTTATTTATTCAACAAAGATAGAGACAGCCAGCGAGAGAAGGAACACAAGCAGGGGGAGTGGGAGAGGAAGAAGCAGGCTCATAGCAGAAGAGCCTGATGTGGGGCTCGATCCCATAACACCGGGATCACGTCCTGAGCCAAAGGCAGACGCCCAACTGCTGTGCCACCCAGGCGCCCCAAAACTGACTAACTCTTAACAAGATTGATCAATAAAAGAGAACACAAATTATCAACATCAGGAATGAAAAAGGGAACATCATTTGATCTTACAGATAATTTAAGTATATAATATAAGGATATTATGAAGAACTACTGGACACTTTAGTGAAAAGGTAAAATTCCTTTTTATTTTTTTCGATTTATTTATTTATTTTAGAGAGAGAGAGAGAGAGCATGCACGAGGTGGGGGAGGGGCAGAAGGAGAGAATCTTCAAGCAAACTCCTCCCTGAGCACAGAGCCAACGTGGGGCTCGATCTCATGATATATGAGATCACGACCTGAGCTGAAACCAAGAGTTGGATGCTTAACCAACTGAGCCACCCAGATGCCCCAGTAAAATTCCTTTAAAAAGCCTGATGCAGGGTTTGATCTCACCACCACGAAGCCAAAATCAAGAATCAGATGCTTTAACCAACTAAGACACCTAGGCGTCCTGGACTTACTATCTTTAACTACCACCTATAATTTCAAATAAGGATTTGATGCACGTGAAATGATCAGCATTGTCTCTGGCACTGTCTAGTAAACTAAAACATCAGTCGTATACATTCAACACACACATAACACACTAACACACAATTAGCAACTGCTAATTTCATTCAGTTTAACAATTTCACAGCAGGCATCTTTGAGATGATTTGTTGCACATATTTTAGCAAAAAAGATGCTGGGTTTTTCACATAATGTAACTTTACAACATGAAGGTGATCGCTTGAGAAAGGATCTATTTCCAAATAACTAAACGTCTATCTTTGGGAGCCGTAGGCTGGCTAAACTGTGGAGAGGACTTCGGGTTGAGATATTTAGGAATGGATAAATATACTCCAAGAACGAAGTACACTCCCCTCCCCTAAAAAAAAAAGACCTTGGAAAATTCAGATAGATCTAAATTCTGAATTTATTTGGTGATCATAATAGCCTGCTCGCCACACTCAGCCTAGGACACTGAAAGGATCAGGGGGCAGAAAGGATTGCCGCAGCCCTTCAGAGATGTGGACCTCTCTCCACGCTCTACCACGTGCTTCCCCCTTAAACTGTCCCCTCTGACCCAGAGCCCCCAGTTACTACTCATTGTGGACCCTACTTCTCCGAACAACACCTTCAGACTGACACCTTCATTTGGTGGTCTGCTTAGCTTTTTTCGTGTTCCTTTTCTTTTTTTAAACACACTTAAGTTTTTAGAGGTTCACAGCAAATGGAGAAGAAGGCAGAGATTTCCCATATTCTTCCTGCCCCTCTGCCATGGACGGACTCCCCGACTGTGAACAACGAAGAGAGTAGGACATTTGTTACAATCAATGAACCTACATTGACACATCATTATGGCTCAAAATCCGTAGTTGACATTAGGGCTCGGTCTTGGTGTTGTACGCTCCATGGGTTTTAACAAGTGCGTAATGGCACGTCTTTACCTTTGCAGTATCATACAGGGCAGTGTCGTTGCCCCCAAGTCCTCTGTGCTCCACCCGCCCCTCTCTACCTACCCCCACACCCCCGGCAACCACCGATTCTTGTGCTCTCTCCATAGCTTTACCGTTTCCAGAAGGTCATAGAGAATCGTGGCCTTTTCAGACTGGCTTCTTTCTCTTCGTAATATACATTTAAGGTTCCTCTGTGTCTTGTCATGGCCTGACAGCTCGTTTCTTTTTAGGTCTGGATATACCCCAGTTTATCCATCCGCCTCCTAAAAGACCTCTTGTCTGCTTCCGAGTTTGGGCTGTTATAAATCCAGCTGCCGTCCACATCCATGTCTGCTTGGCTTTTGATTCCAATTCCCCTCCCTTCCCACCCTGGGAAACTGCGTCTTGGATCCCCATCAGCTGAACACTCCGCACTCCATGAGTCAAGCCCACACCATCCCCTCGCCTGCCCAGGGCCTAGCTTTTGAGAAGACTGAAGATAGCTGAATTGAGAGGAAGGCACAAGACTCAGAAAAACCACCCAGTGCTCCAGATTTATTCTGATTTGGCTTTGGCATTTCTTGGGAAACTTGAATTTCATAGACAATGAATGTGTCGTGGGTATACTCACGTGGCAATGAGAGACAACAAGCTATGAAGGGCCAAATCTTCCTTTTGCCCCACACTACACCCTGACTGGGCTGAGAACAAAGACACAAGACCCTACACCTGTCAGGGGTGAAACTAACAGGACCAGGGAGGGCAGGTGTACCGGGAAAGGTCCTACGACTCCTGAGACATGCGAGGCAAGCCAGAAGCCTGAGAAGGGAAGGAAGTGGGGAGAGAAGAGGAAAGAAGGAGACACATAGGGTTTCTGTTTACCTAACGTTCTCTGTCCCCCGAGTCCAAGAATGAGGGGGTTTATAACAGAAGAGGAGGGAGGGAATCCAGAGCAGGGCGAGCCTGCATGGGCACATCCTGTCTTCAGCTCTGCTGGTTGGCAATCTCCCTGGGTGGGTCTCTGGCGCTTCCGTGCATGTGGTGAGAGGAGGAACAGGGAAGGGGTGCGGGCACACACCCCTTAGATGTGCACACCCCACAGTGGTGTGGGAGGAGCACGCGTGTAAGTCATCTGCCACCCGGGAAGCGTCATGTGCAGCAGTGGTCCGGCCAGCCCCGGGAGCTCAGCAGGCAGGACAGGGGGATGGCTCAGGTGGGTGTCGGGTCGAGGGGGGACACTCACGGCAGCATCACTGTGACACTGGGCAGGTGGGGGGCTCTATTCCTGCGCCCATGTGCCACACCTGCACACCGTTTGTGCTGAGAGAAGCGACCATGATGGCATCAGCCGCTGTGCTGGGCAAGCCACACTGAGAGGGAAGACTAGCTCCTGCCCTGGTCGCCCCGCTTAAGTTCCATCTTGCTGGAAATAAAGCCAACTCAGCAGAGACAGAAAAGGAGCTTGGGGATGGAAGCTCTGAATTGGACTGGGGCGGAATATAAATCATGAATTGTCGAGAAATTGTTGCCTTCAACTGTTCACGTTGACTGGCCAAGGTGAAGTTTTTCCTCTACAAAACAAAATGGCGGCCCTTGATCTAGAATCTGTTCCAATGAAATGAAATGACTATTTTAGCGATACAAATCTGTGACTGCACAGTTTGTCTCCATCCCACACCATGATGCAGTAGCCTGGATACACGCACTGTCTGTTACAGATCACCTTGAATGAACACTTGGGGATGCAACCACACCAGAGAGACAATGCGTCATGTCCCAACATTATGTCCCGGTTAGTCGATTAAGTGAGAAAACATATAGAAAATATGTAATCATACTTGCTGCTATTCCAAATGTTTAGATATCAACATAAAGTCTGCAGAGACCAAAATGATGACTGTCAACATCTTGATGAACGGCAAGTCAACGTGAAGTAAAACTGAGATGTTCTTGTAAACGGTCATTGAAATACAGGATGAATCCCATTGGGACAGACGCACGGTAAATATTAAGAGTCAGAGTGAACCCCACAGGGACACCTGGGTGGCTCAGTGGGGTAAGTGTCTGCCCTCAGCTCAGGTTGTGATCTCTGGGTCCTGGGATGGAGCCCCGTGATGGTCTGGGTCCCCACTCAGTGGGGGGTCTGCTTGTCCCTCTCCCTTTGCCCCTCCCCCGCCCCGCTTGTTCTCCCTGTCTCTCTCTCTCTCTCTCTCTCAAATGAATAAATAAAATCTTAAAACAAAAACAAAAAAACAAAGTGAATCCCACAGAAATAAGTCAGGGAAACAGAGTCAACTCGGTTTCGGAGATAGTCCAAAATCCATGTTTGGGGAAATGAAATTAAGTGCATATGTAAGCCAGTCTCAGTCTCCTGCTTCTCACCTGTATCTCTATTCTATCCTTAGAGTAACTCTACGAGGTCGTTAGGGCAGGTATTAATATGCACATTTTCCAGAGCACAGAGCGTCATCAGCACAGACGTGAAGCACGAGCAGGAATGCAAATCAGAACATTTTACTACAAGGAGGAGAATTTTCTCTCACCATCTGGTGGTATTTCTGCTAACACGTGGATTCTCCATGTGCCACCCGGGACTCTTCAGGGTGATGCATGCAGCAAGGTATAGGATCCCCCCACACACACACTCCCAGTAACCGTGTATGCTTAGGAGGTGCCGAGCAAGTGTGGGGCATTATCGCCCTACGAAGTCCTGTGAGTCTCGTGCTTGACCTCTGACATCAGACCAACACTGAGTCCGTGCTGTCTTGAATGCTCCTTGACTGGGGGAAAATCTTGCCAAGGAACTTCCAACATATGATAGAGGAGAGAATCTGGGCGACGTTACGGCCGGAAAAAAGGGACTAGAATATAGATGTTTTAAGTTAACATGTTAGGACAGGGAAAAAAATAGGCATTTCCTCTACTTGGTGTTGCTATTAGCCTTTCCAGAATTTTACAGTAGTCACTTACTCCACTTTCAAAAAGACAAAGGTGACATAGGGAAGATAAATTAAAATGATGATGTGAGTGAAAAACAGATCTGGTGCTGTTTTGTTTGTAAAAGGGTAGAGCATCCAATATATAAAACAACTTTACAAAGAAGGTCTACACCAGTTAAATATCATCACATGCAAATGGAGACAGGAAACTGTTCTAATAGCCCCATGAGGGGAGATGACTAGGCGGGTCTGATTAAACCAGGTATCAAGAAGAGGCTGTCTCGGGGCACCTGGGTGGCACAGTCGTTAAGCGTCTGCCTTCGGCTCAGGGCGTGATCCCCGTGTTCTGGGATCGAGCCCCACATCAGGCTCCTCCGCTGGGAGCCTGCTTCTTCCTCTCCCACTCCCCCTGCTTGTGTTCCCTCTCTTGCTGACTGTCTCTCTCTCTCTCAAATGAAGAAATAAAATCTTTAAAATTAAAAAAAAAAAAAAGAAAAGGCTGTCTGTCCTGTTGATCCTTTAGAATCGAAATACGGAGCTAGGGCATGAAATAGAATCCTGAATTCTTTTTTCTTTGAAGTGACTTTGACAACTCTTCTATTTTAAGCCAATTATTTTGCATTTCTTGCCAAAGGTGTATGCTGGCATTTTATATTAATTAACATGCACAGGAAAAGTGCAAGACTCCCAATTACCTTAACAGATGATTAGTCACATTTTTATAAATAGAATTTGTAAATATCACCACATACCTATTCCTGAGAATGTAGAATTTCTTTTCCCAGTTTTTGTTTATCTGTTCTGATTCTTTCTTAAATCTGTAATAAATTCATAGATGGTTAAATGTTGTCTTAGCTACAAATGGACAATTGTGCTTCATTATTACCAGTACCTTTCTGTCTTCTTTCTCTCATTTTCTAAATGAGCCTTTAGGACTTGTATTTGCTCCTCCAAAATGCGTGTGTCTTCAACCTTTCAACAGAAAATGCATCACAAAGTGAATTACATGAACAATACACTCTGTTTCTCCATAAACCTGAAAAGCTATTTCTATTAAATAGCATGCATATTCTAGCTATCAAAAATAATTTGAGGGAATAGTGAGTTACATTTACTTGCAAATCCCCACAAATTGCAAGAATTAAAGATCCCATCCTCCATGTCCTGTAAGTGATTCATTTAAAGGCAGCCCGTTCTAAGCAATATTACAAAGCAGTCAAAACTTATCTTCATTATCCCTCCCCCTACCAGGTATCCCTTTTTCTAAATCTTGTTTTCTCTCTTACTGTGACCTTTCCCACTCATGATAGGCAGGAGCTGCTCCAGTTACTCTATTTTCTTTCTTTTCTTTTTTTTTTTCTTACCAAAACTGTTCTCAGGAAAGAATCTGACCAAATCAAACACATAAGAGCTTTATGTCATCCATTTCTCAGGATTGTTTATATTTTACAAGGGGACAAAGTTTAGCAAAAGGAATGAATCCCTAACAGTGGAACCGCAGGCATACCACAAATGAGAGAGACTTCTTTGGATCCAGCCGGGATGTACCCCAGAATCAGACTACAGTGGGAATCAGGTGATCTGTCTCTTCTTAAGACTGACTCTCGGTGTAGCTTTCAAAGTCATTGCCACTTATTAAGAATAGGCAGCATCAGTATAAACAATAAGCATATTAATAATGGTCATATTAGTCATTATTATACCTTAGCCACTGACACTTTCTCCGTTTCTTCGTGAACCGCAGCTGGTTTTGTGTGCCTCACCTGGCGTGAAAGTAAACCAACGTAAATATAGCATTTCAAATCAGTGCATAAAGATGTGCTTTTTTTCTGCAGCTTAGCGAAAGGCAACTGAGCCTTAGAATATGCCAACCATAGTCCCGCAGGGGCCTTCTCTGCCTTCTCGAATGTGTAAAGCCCATTTGCAACTAGACAATCATGGACCATCAAAACCAACTTTCCCACTACCATCTTTTTAAAGTGCATTTCTCTACACTCATGTATTGGCCAAATTTTACTATTATACTTTTTTTTTAATGAAGTGAGCAGTTATTACTCAGTGAAGTCACAAACTTCAAGAAAACTTCATTTTATTTATTTTTTTTTCCTTGCCATATTTTTTTTTATTATATTATGTTAATCACCATACAGTACATCCCCGGATTCCGATGTAAAGTTTGATGCTTCATTAGTTTGCGTATAACACCCAGTGCACCATGCAATACGTGCCCTCCTTACTACCCATCACCAGTCTATCCCATTCCCCCACCCCCCTCCCCTCTGAAGTCTTCAGTTTGTTTCTCAGAGTCCATAGTCTCTC
This sequence comes from Ailuropoda melanoleuca, assembly GCF_002007445.2. Taxonomy (NCBI): domain Eukaryota; kingdom Metazoa; phylum Chordata; class Mammalia; order Carnivora; family Ursidae; genus Ailuropoda; species Ailuropoda melanoleuca. Next base: position 21,067,468 of record NC_048232.1, read on the forward strand.
ATGAAAACTTCATTTTAAATGATGATCATAATGACTTTTCTCTACTGTTTTCTCTCTGATGATAGAGCAGATGGCAGTGAGAAAACAGACTGAACGTAAAAATCTGCTTGGTTAGCTATCTCTGTGTTCCTACACAAAGACAGGAAAAGGTGCTCCTTGTTACCACAACTACCTCTCTGGTGGGTTCTGTGACCCAAAAGGCCCTGAACCTGTTGCCCACCTTGGTGAGGTGGGCCCCACCCAGGAAGGTCTAGAGCCAGGTACAGAACAGGAGCTAGAGAGTTCCGCAGAATAAAGTAAAAGGAACTTAGAGCTAGCTCCCCTTGAGTAATTAGAAACACTGGGGAGAGAGAGAGAGAGAGAGAGAGAGAGAGAGAATGGCCAGGCAAGGCCACAAGGCTTGGTGGTGCTAGCGTGTGGCAGAGTCGCGGGTGACCAGTGTCCAGGGGTGATGGCCACTATTCAAATTTGACATGGCATCTTGGTGATGCCTGGTCCCTGTCACTTACCTTCTTCAACCTCCTCAAATTTACATATACAAAGGGGTCCTGTGAGTGGGTCGTTTTAGCAGACATCGCAGACTTGGATTGAATTCAAGTTCTGATTAAACAAAATGGGAAGCCGAGCACCGTGAAATTCGGCAACTGACTTAGTTGGATAGAAGAAGGAGCCAGACATGGTGACAACCACTGGACAAGGCCATGGGCATCGGCAGAAAACCCAGGACATGCTCTGGGCTGCCACAAAGCACAGAGTGTGGGTTTGAACCAATTCTTTTTGTACTTGAAGGAACAGAGAGAACCCAGCCTGCCACAAATAAAAAATAACAAAATTTATAATAACAGCCATAAAAGCTATAGTTTATTGAGGGCCTATTATGTGCCAGGCACTTCACATTATTACCGTTTATTTCTATATACTAACCTACTGACTTCTTCATATTACTTTTGTTTTTTAAAAAGATTTTTTATTTATTTGAGAGAGGACGCATGTGCATGCGCAAGGTGGGGGAGGGGCAAAGGAGGAGGAAGAAGGAGAGAATTTCAAGCATACCCCACGCTGAGCACCAGCCCCCGTAGGGGCACAATCCCAGGACCCCGAGATCAGGACCTAAGCTGAAATCAAGAGCCGAGGCTCAATCGACTGAGCCCTCAGGCGCCCCTCATATTACTTTAGATTTTCGCAATAGATAATACATGCATTTTTAAAATGAGCTGCAAATAGCATACACAAACCTGAAACTCTCACTTCCCAGAAGCTAAGGTTTTGTTTGCTCATTGTGTTTTGTTTTCATTTTTCTCATCATTATTATAAATAAATAACAGCCTTTATTGTCTTGGTCTTCTCCACAAATAAAGATTCAGAATTTAAAGCTTTTACGTGACTTTCTACCTTCTCTCTCTCTCCCTCACATGCCTGGATTTTTTTTTTTTATTTGCAAATGTTTAGCTCATATCATAGTTGTCTTTATTATCATTTCAAAATGTGTAAACTTCTGTATTTTGATTTGTTAACTCCCTACTGTGAGAGATGGGAATTTTATTTAGTCTTTTTCTTTTCTTTTCTTTTTTTTTGCCCAATACTCTTCACTCTCTCAACCTCCCAGTTTTTGGAAGGAATTTTTTTTACGTTGTTAATGTCTATAGGATTGTTCTCAAGCTACAATTAAGTGCCCCACGCTTTATCTACAGCCTGATTCTAAAATGTGTTTCTGCACATACTATTTACTGCAGGACCAAGAAGTGTAATTGGGAAGACAGTGTAAACTTGTAACTAAGCTTTGCTGTTGAAAGGAGGCTCTTCAGAGTGCTGGTCTAATGTTACAACTTCTCATTTTTCTAGCTCTCCTTACTTCTGAGTCACACTTACTTTCTCCTCCTTGGGGCCTTATCATCCTGCATATTGGGTTCTTTCTGTGTTTGGTTAGATTGTTTCTTAAGTAATTTCTTTAAACAGGTTCCACATATAAGAAACTTTTTTAGTTTTACACATTCAAAAATATCTTTATTTTTCTTACATACTCAATTGAGACTTCAGTTGGCTATAAGAACTAGGATTCAAAAATTTTTTCCTTTTGAAAACTTTGGTTTATTTTCTTGTAGCAACCAGTGATGCTGATGAGAAAATTAGTTTCCTTGTTTTTGTTCCATTATAGACGAACTGGTTTTTTTTTTTTTTTCTTTTCTTAATTCTCAGAGACCTAAAATTTCCCTAGGATGTACTTGCTGTTTTCATCAATTCTAAGACATATTCTGTGTTCCACTCAGTGTTTTAACATCTTTGGAATGGAGATGCTTTACAGCTGGTGTGCACGTCATAATTTAATAGGCACTAGTATTGCCTACCTAAAATAAAGAGGTGTCTTATAACCATTGGCATCTGGAATTTGATAAAATACAACAGATACTCTCCTTTTCATTTCAATCCTGTTTAGCACTTGATGGGCTTTTCTAGCTGAATCTTAATGCTTCTTTGTTTTAGTTTATGGAAATCTTTTATTTCTTTTACTGCCGTCTTATGTCCATTGTACTTGTCTTGCTTCCTGAAAAGTCTATCAGTAAGGTATCAGACCTCTTGGATCCATCCTTCATATTTTAACTTTTCTCATAATTTCAGTCTGCCATTTTACACTATGTTCTAAGAGACTCTGTTGTTCACTTAATCTTCCAGATTATTTTTTAAAAAGATTTATTTATTTATTTGAGAGAGAGAGAGAGAGAGAATGAGGTGGGAAGGGCCGAGGGAGAGGGAGAGAAAATCTTAAGCCGATTCAGTGCTAAGCATGCAGCCCAATGTGGGGCTCTATCCCACAACCCTGAGATCATGACCTGAGCCAAAATCAAGAGTCAGATACTTAACCAACTGAGCCACCGAGGCATCCAGATCTTCCAGATTATTAATTGGGTCTTCAGCTGTGTCAATTTTATTATTCAGCCTACCCATTCTTGTCTTTTTGTTGTTGTTACTTCCAAGAAATTGTTCTTTCCCTTAGACTGTTCCTTTCCCATAGCTGCCTGTCCTTCCTTAATGGAGAAGTTTCTCATGAATGTTTCCCCAAATAGATTTATTTTAAAAATGTCTTTTAAGTTCTTGTCCGTTCCCTGAATTAACTATATTTCCTATGGAGACAGTGGCTGTTCGTTCTTTTTGTTCTTTTACTCACTAAATATTTGCTGAATTCTTACTATGTGACAGGAAACATTCTAGCAACTAAAGATACAACAGAAAAGAGAACAGAGCTGAAAGGGGTAGAACGTAGGGCACTCTTTGACTGAGAAGGGAACTGCCTAGAATTTCTTATTTGGGCAACTAGATGGGCAATGGTACCATTCACTAAGACAAAACAAAATAATTGGAGTAGGGACAAATTTGTATGCTAGTATTCATTTCTTAGTTAATGAAGAACTTGCTAAGTTCAGATTCAGATACTTAGAGTTTTGGAAACCCAGGGCACATTCAAATGATGACACGTAATAGGCAACCGGGACAAGGGCCTGGAATTTGGGAGTGGGGTTGATCCTAGAGATAGAATTTGGAGTCATCAATATTTTAACAGAAGCTGAAGACTTGGATAAGGCCATTCATGAAATCTACAGAGAGAGAAAAGCAGAAGGTCAGGGATGGAAGCCTGTGTCCAGGTGTGGCTGACCTGTAATTCTGATTTACCCTTGGCTGATAGGGAATTCCCAAGCCTGGGACCCTAACCCACTGCTCTTACCTTAGTTCTCTAAACTCTAACTCCCACTCCATCAGTCCTCACAGTCCTGGAGAGCCCTTTGGTGGCCCTAGAACTACCCAAATAAATATTCCTTTAGTTGTTGACATGCTCTCAAACTCCCTAGGAGAAACCACCAACTACTACTACTAACACTGAGACTCAGTCTTCCCAAGGCCCATGTGACAGAAAGCTAGACAAAAACAAAGCATAAGGTACAATAACACTAATTTAACAAAAATGATGAAAAGTGTTTGTTATCATTAGCCTTCTGTGGATTCAAAACTGTGAGGTTTACCAAAATGACAGAGGCATGCACTTTTTAGAATCTTTCCACCTATTTGTTTTCAAAGGGCACCATCCACTTGAACTGCCTCTCTTCCCCAGGCACAAGGAGTACAGAATGAGTTCCCTGCCTTTTGGTTAACAAGGCACCAAAGAAATCATTGGGGTAAGAATTCCAAGCTTTGGAGGGCACTTGCCAGTATGCTAATGAGGAAAAAATTAATCTAAATTTTAAAAAAAGCAATCCACAAAAAGTTAGGAAAACAATTTGGTAAAACAAAAATAAGTTCCCATGTCAAAAGACATTTGTATTTATTTACTTCACTATATCCAAAGTCACATCCATAATGGAAAGTTTATTAAAAAGACTCTGTGTTTAAATTCACATGTAGTAAAAACAAGTTCCAATTTTTCAAGGCTCTCTTTTCCTGCCTCTCATATAATGATCAACTCTGTAATAACTAAAGATAAGACTGTTGCTAAAGCATATCTGCTATAAAGCAAATAATTATTCAATCTCTCCAAAAGACAATACTCCTACCATGACGAAGATAGCTTCTCTTTTCATTAAAAAAAAAAAAAAAAGAACACCACATGTAGACTAGAGTGTTTGCTCTCCAGTTTAAGTTGAACTTTCAACTTGACTACAGGATGTTATATTGAATCCTGGCTCTGTGCACATTAAACTGTCATTTTGTTTTGTCAGCTGCTGACACTCCACTCTCTCTGGAATATGCATGCTGGTCTTGATGGGGTTACTTCACTGACAGGTGCAAACACTGGACGGCTAAACAATAGAGAGAGGTGAAAATGAATCGTGATATTAATATAAAAGTAGGTAACTTCCTAAGTAGGAAAATGTCAATTGAATAATTATAAAAATAATCAATAATTGTGATTAGAAATAATGTATTATAAATAGTTCTCTTTTTCTGTTGAATTTGTATATATAACCAAAAAATCATAAAATTAGGAAATCAGGTTCATTTATAACAGATTATAATTCTTGTTTTCTATTTTTAGCTCTGAAAACATGTTAAAACATGTTAATCTTCTAAATTAGGAATCAACAGCCAAGGTTTGTAATAACAGAAGACGTGCAATTACGTTTATTAATCACAAGATTAACCATATTCCTTATCAGATCCAGTTTCTCCTTTTCTTGTCAAGGAAGAGTCATTACAGTCTCTCCTTTCTCCTAATTTCCACAAAGGTCCCTCTGCTGAAACTTCGGCCATTCATTCTGGGCTTTACCGCCTCCTTGCCTCTCCTTTATTTTATTTTATTTTATTTTATTTTATTTTATTTTATTTTATTTTATTTTTTACTTTATTTTATTTTACTTTATTTTATTTTTTTTTAAGATTTTTTAAAATTTGTTTATTTGACAGAGAGAAACAGCCAGCGAGAGAGGGAACACAAGCAGGGGGAGTGGGAGAGGAAGAAGCAGGCTCTTAGAAGAGGAGCCTGATGTGGGGCTCGATCCCAGAACGCTGGGATCACACCCTGAGCCGAAGGCAGACACTTAACGACTGCGCCACCCAGGCGCCCCCTTGCCTCTCCTTTAAACCGTTAAATATATTACTATTGCAACAATCTTTTTAACTCATTATGAAGAAAAATAATCTTCTGTCCCTAAAATTTCATTAATGATTGATTTTACATTAACCCTCTTTTTCCTTTTACCTCCTAAGCCAAACAACTATTTTTAAACACCACTATGTCCCAGTGGGTGCTGGTTGATGGAGGAGCGGGGAGAATGACAAGCCCATGAAGAGAGGAGAACCAGTCGGTGTGCTGGCAATTTGGAGAAAAGAGATTGGAGAATTAGGAACATTGAAATAAAATATGAGACTGTATGCAAGCAAGCATTAATCATTGACAAGGCCAAAAGGAAAAATAAAATATTTATCTACATATATCACCAGTGAATTTTCTTCCAACAAAATTGTTAAGCTAGGGAATTTTCTCAAAAATAGGACAAGTGTCCATTTGATGCAGCCCAAGGCGCACTTAATGTGCCCCAAGGGTGCCACTTTCTGTCTGCCAGGGGGCTCTCAAACATCTTGGCAGGTGATGGGGTTACAAAGCCCTACAGAATCCAGGCTGATCCAGGCTACATGCAAGTCTCAAGACAAAAGTCTACGTGGGTTAGGCCTCCTTCCCTGGCTCCAGATCATCCTAGACTTTACACATACTCCTACCAAACTAATCTAAAAAATCTGTAATCAAAACTCTTCCATGATGGAAATGTCTGTATCAAAGATGATGAAGCCATTGTTTATACTAGCAAAAGAATAGAAACAACATCTCTGGAAGGCACTATTAAATTGACAGAGATTGGTTAAGTAAATTATGTTAGCTCCATGGAGTAAAATACCGTACATAATTTATCATATACATTGAAAGATGTTCCATATCTTGTTGTATGTGCAAATCTGCATCAAGATTTGTCTGAAAGGATGGTTATAAGGGGTTTTTAATGATTACCTCTGGGTGGCAGAATTCTTTTTACTTTCTTTTTTTTTTTTTAAGATTTTATTTATTTATTCGACAGAGATAGAGACAGCCAGCGAGAGAGGGAACACAAGCAAGGGGAGAGGGAGAGGAAGAAGCAGGCTCATAGCGGAGGAGTCTGATGTGGGGCTCGATCCCATAACGCCGGGATCATGCCCTGAGCCGAAGGCAGACGCTTAACCGCTGTGCCACCCAGGCGCCCCCTTTTTACTTTCTTCTTTGACATTTCTTTATTGAGAAAATTCGGTATAATTATGGATGAATGTTTTATAAAAAAAATTCAGACTTCTGGCATCCCACATAGGATGCAAAAAAAAAAATATGCCACTGTCATATTAATTACTAGAAAAATCCAGGTAGACTACAAAGTCACAACCTTTCTTGGACCCATAGGAGAACTGAGGTCACAACCAGGCAACATGAAGTCCAAAGAGGAGGAATACCTTCCGTTGGAGATGTGAAGCACAGTCTCGTCTAGAACAGAAGTAGTCATGCCAATTGCAACACAAGCAGGTAAGAAAAATAAGCTGCAATGTATAGAACCACTGCAGAGCAAGGATGGGTCAACAGAATAGCTGAACTAGCTGGGGGGACATGTTATAAGGGGACTTCACGCTCACTCTCAGCTTTTTATCCCATCTCCTACCATATGCTTCTGAGGATTATTGAGGGCAGGGCAGGACACTTGTTGATGGTGCAGACTTCAGGAGGGGATCAGCTGATGCTAAGAGAAAAGTACCTTCCCTGAGATAGAAGGAAAAGTCTTAAGTCCCTGGGAGAGTGGAAGCAAACTCTCTGGCCAATCAGACTCAAAGAAGGTGATCAGTGGAGAAGCGTAAGGAGTAAGCCCTACCCACTTCTCCCAGAGCTTTCCTTCCTAGGAAAGAAAAACTTTCAACTGCTGGCGAGGGCAGCAAAGCTTCTTGGTTACAGGGCATAGGTGAAGACATATTATGGTAAAAGGAAAAATAAAAGAAATATTTTCCTTCCCTGGTAAGCAATTATCTTGGGCCTTAGACTCAGTAACAATACCACGTGGAGGGACAGGAAACTCCTGCCCAAGATTAGCTTCAGATACAGGCAGAGGTAGACCACCACAGGGAGGAAGGGCAGGAATCCTGAGAGAGCCCACCTCTGAGGCCCAGGCACACAGCACTCCCCAAAGACTGGTCTGGATTAGAACAAGAGAGAACCCTCTCTGCCTCAATTATGGACTTACCAAGCAAGAGCTGAGGGAGGGGTAGCAGCATAGAGAAAGACATCCTCGGTGGCACAAGGGGACAGGTTCTGCTGAAGTTGAGGGTGGAGCAGCTCTCAGAGAAAAGCACTGTTCCTCTCACCCCCACTCCAAGCACACATCCACTGCGAAAGGAGCATAATGGCTGCAGTCCATTAAGAACCACAGCAGCCACCAAACTCAACTCAATTCAACTTCTCGCTAGATTGGCTCAACGCCTTACCATAACAATCTGATGTAAGAAGAGGCAGGCTGTTTCCAGATGTGAATACTGTTTGCTTCCATTTCTACTAGTCTGCACATAATGTTTGGTGTTTAATCAAAAATTATGAAACAGGGAAAAAAGGCAAGGGAAAAAGAACCCATTGTCAGGAGACAAAGCAATTGACAGATTCAAAGATGACCCAGGTTGTGGAACTATCAGATGCAGACCTTAAAATAACTGTAAACAACTATAATTAACTACAAATAACTATAATTAAATAATTAAAACGTTAAAGAAGCTAGGAGAAAAGGTGAACAACATGGATGATAATAAATAATGAATTTCAACAGAGAGATGAAATATATATATATTTATATATATATAAAGAGTCAAATGGAAATATTAGAAATGAAAAAGATACCACTAAAAATAAAGAATTTGGGCACTAAAAATGAAGAATTTGGGTGGCTCAGATGGTTAAGCATCTGCCTTCGGCTCAGGTCATGATCCCAAAGTGCTGGGATCGAGTCCTGCATTGGGCTCCATGCTCCTCAGGGAGCCTGCTTCTCCCTCTGCCTCTGCCTCTCTCTGTCTCTCATAAATAAATCAATAAAGTCTTTAAAAAATAAAAATAAATAAAGATAAAAATGAAGAGTTTCTCTGATGACTCATCAGGAGATTCAACACACCCGAGGAAAACAATTAGTGAATTTGAAGGTAAGATGAAAGAAATTCCCCTAACTGAAACACAAAGAGGAAAAAATAGTTCAAAACTGATGAGCAGAACATCCAAGAATTGTGGGACAGTGTCAGTCTAACATGTGTAACTGGAGTCTCAAGAGGAGAAGGGGGAGAGAATGGGGCAAAGAGATAACTGGAGATAATGGTCAGAGGTTAATGAAAGACATCAAACCACAAATTCAAGAAGCTCAAGCAAGGGACAGAGGGAGGATGCATTGCTAGTAGAGCTGCACTATAAGAACTGCAAAAGGAAGTTCTTCAGGAAGAGGGACTATGATACCAGATGGAAACTTAGGTCACTTAGATCTACTCTAAGAAATGAAAGCTCCAGGGGGATGCCTGGCTGGCTCAGTCGGTAGAGCATGTGACCCTTGATCTCAGGGTTGTGAGTTCAGGCCCCACATGGCGTGTGGAGCTTCCTTTAAAAAAAAATAAAAAGATTAAGAAATGAAAGGTCCAGAAATGGTATAAGTGAAATGCAAATGCATTTGACAAATCTTCCTGTGACAAATTATATCAGTTTTTTAATATGAAAATATATTAAACTTTAAAATTTTTGAAGGATACAACATGCTAGGAATTCCAAGGACTGTGCTTTTGATGGCAACATTGGAAAAGGTTATCCAGGGGCATTTGAAGCAAGATGAATGGACAGTAATGAATTTTATAATGACTTTTTGGAGAGTGCTTAAAAAACACTATCTTCACCGCTGAGACTAAGCTATGGGGTAGGAAATTGCCAAAGGTTCCTAAAAATTGCAGTGACTTCTTATTGATCTCCTATCAATCAGTTATTTAGGTGCTTCAGTCTGAAATCTTTTTTTTTTTTCGTAGTTATTGGTTTCCTAATACTTGTTCTCCTAGCTCTACCAATGGTTGTATAAAAATCTAAAACTGTATATTAAAGTCTTTCTAATCTTAACATAAGCAATTAAGTTAAAAAATATGTTTATGCCTTATTTCATGTACACCAATAGAAATGTTATGTATCTTAACCAGAATTGCACTCTAGGCTGTTCAGGCTCATGCCAATCAATTCTGGTGGCATCAGGGGAGCCTGGGTGGCTCAGTCGGTTAAGCAGGCAACTCTTGGTTTCTGCTCAGGTCATGATCTCAGGGTCCTGGGATCGAGCCCCACGTCAGTCTCCATGCTCTGTGGGGAGTTCACTTAAGGATTCTCTCTCTCTTTCTCTCTTTCTGCCCCTCCCCTACTCATGCTCTCCCCCTTTCTCCCTCTAAAATAAATAAATAAATCTTTAAAAAAAATTCCGGTGGCATGAAACTGATTATGAGCTCACCATATGTATACTTTCAGCCAATGGATTCACTGAACTCCATAACAATTCATGGCATTTGTTGTAGGTAACTACTTCTTATATTATATTATATCATATTATATTATATTATCTTTATTATATATTCATATATGCTCATATATATTCATATATTCAGCAGAGGGATGGATCCCACATTGAAATTGGTGAAGGAGATCTTCAAGCTATTTTCAAGATTTTTAAAAGTCTGAATAAAAGTATATCTTGATTCCCTAATAAAATTGCATAACCTAACAATCCTTAAGAAGTCTCTGGGTTTGGTTGGCATTAAATCAATTCAGTGAAATATCACTGGTTATCTAAGGTTGATCAGATATGCAAGTTAAGAGTAATATGTACTAAATGAATACATAAGGGAAAACAAATAACTTTAATTAAAGTTCAGGGGACTTTTTATGAACAAGCAGAGACTACAGGAAAAGAAAACAAAGGGATATGAAATGAAAAGTTCAAGCACCATCTTTCACGAAATTACATTCCTTTAGAAAAAAAAATGGTGTATTGTAAAATTATCCCCAGGATGTGAGGACAAAGCTGGGAGCTGGGGGACACTGGACCAAAAGTGTTCAGGGCTGGAGAAACTGACAAGTTGATAGAGTTAGATCCAAAGGGGGTAGCCAATAGCCCAATGCCGGTGTTCAGGGGGGTGCAGCTACCTCAGGCTTGACTCTGGCCAGCATCCATATTGAAGCAGTCCTATGGTAGTGAGTTCCATGACAGAATTCATGGCACCAAGCAGCAGAGTTTGTACATGCAATAACGGCAGTTAGAACTAGTACCAGCAGGTCAAATGTTCATGGGGGTAAGACCCAAGTCTGGGCAGTATCAGGACTCTGGCTAAATGACCTGGTGTTCAAGAGTGACCTCAACTCCCAGTAGGAACTGGAGAGAAACCCACAGCTAAAACGCAAGCAAATGGAATAAAACAACACCATGCAACGAGGGGCAAGATGGCTACTCTGAGGGCACCTGAACGTCAAGGATGACACTTCTGTTACCACCAGGGTGATATTACATGTGGTCAGGACCCAGCAACTATCCCTGGCTGAGAGTGCCTAGGGAAGAACAGAAATTGATACGAATCTCAAATTTATCTCTTCCTGATTCCCTCGATTGTATCTTAGGTCCTTAATTAAATCATACTAAAATATCATAAAGTCTACAAATAAAATGCTATCACTGTTCCCCAAGAACATAACAAGAAGACAAAGCATAAAACCCATAATATGATTTTTAACAAAAAACATTTTTCATTTGTGCTACAAATATTGAATATGATTTTCACTAAAATATTTTAAGTTCCAAATATACTGAAAGTGTTTATCATCTAACCACTCAGAATAAGATAATGTAGAAAGTAAAAGCCACCTTTCAGTTGACTTGTAAATATAACAGCACTCAGCTTGCCAGTGCTGGTCTCTGAGAGCAGAATCTAAAGATGAATTCATTTTAGCGGTAAATGAAAAATTTGATTTTGAAATTAAACAAATAAGTATAGTGTATGATTTTAATTATCTCTACATTTTAAAGTTATTTGATAAAAGAAAGATCTAGTACAGTAAGGAAAAGTCTTCTGTGTCAACAAAATCTACCAAAATACAGGGAGTATCCTTTGACAACCTCCATGCATGGGATGATCTTGTCGCCCTTCAACAGCCTTCCAGCGTGGCCAGATCCACAACGAGCAAAATGCTGGCTTTCCCACATTGCTCTGCAGAACCCTTAACTGCCTGCTCTACCGAGCAAAGTCAAAGTTAAAAAGCATGAAATAACGAAACAATAAACAGATTATAGTATTTTCTTCCCTGATGATGTTTATTGTAAACTTCATGTGCCATTTAATCAAATAAGAGGGTTGCATAGGAGAGCAATGGTCAATTTCAGAAAGAGAGATTTTTTCCCCCTCACTTACGTAGCCTATAATACTATAGATCTTTAACAATCATTCTCTATCTTCTAATATATTTTTTTAATTACTAGCTTGCAGGGTGAATCCGATCATAATTGCAAAACTATTGCAAAAATATTTTACCTGACAATTTTTAAATGTGAAAAGAATCATGTTCTAGAGTTTTTATTGAAGCCTTTCACGCTGTACAAATTGCTTTGTATTGAGTGAACTTTAAGAATGGGGACATGATTGTCTTGTCCATGTCCCACTTCCCACACAGAGGGTCCTGATGCTTTCTGCACATCTAAGCACACACCATATGTTCCATCGGCGTAGACCAGGTTACCCCGTGGAAGCTCAGAAGTCTTCCCGGGAAGCATTTACTGGGTGCAACCTTAATGAACTAATTACCGGGGGTGGGGGAGGGGCAAAAGCCCTGGGAATCCGATCTAACCTTGTTATGCGAAACCTTCGTTTTTGAAGTGTTTCCCAGATATCAAAAAATAAACTTGACACAAAACACTGTGCAAATACAAATTTTATGTTGTGAAATCTTTCGTAAATAGAAATCAAACAGCAATGTTCCTATCGTGCTTTTCAGACCGGCTGAACACTCGGTTTATCACCGTGTACCCCTCTGTGTGAAGCACGTGTGCTGTTCCCACCGAATGACACAGATTTCAAAAAATAAGTATGATTAATTAGATAAGATAAATGACTCATGTAAAAAGTTCCTTCAGCTCTCTGTTTGGTCATTTACATGCGATAAATGTTACAAGAGCCTTTAAAGACAATTTTTAAGAAGTCCAGCTACCTCAGTAAAATGAAGGATGTAAAAGAGAAAAAGAGGAAAACTAAAGTCGGTGTGCATAATACATCAAGTTAATCTGCAGTGAAGACTGTACCCCATGGAAAGGTGATATAAAGAACATTTATAAAATTGTGAACAACCAAACTGTATATGATAGTAATAATGGTGAACCAGAAAAAATATGCTTCCCTTTAAAATAGAGTCAATTGATACAAATATGTAAACACCAGCTTACGTCGCCTCCCCCCTCCACTGGTCTAATTTTTACTTATGGTGACACATTAACTTCTGAGTCTTTCCAGCCCACAAGACACACTGTTAGGCTTTGGCAACCTCAAAATAAGAATCATTACAGTCAGAAGGAGAGACTATGGCACTGACAGAACACCCCATTGACCTGACACCACCGAGAGATCCCATCTGCCCTGGTGTCTCCTTTACAGTGCATCCTCCATGGGTGAGAACAGTGGTTATGTCTGCCGTCATGGCTGTGAACTTGGAAGCTCAATATCAACTGGAAATTGAGGAACCTGGAGTGGCTTATCTGCAATTGCAGTGTTTTGTTAGGCCTTGGACTTGCTGCAGGGACTGGGGCAGCTTCCCGCGGCTGTTGCCATCCTGGGATTAGAGATTCCATTGCTCTGTCGCCGTCACCGACCCTGCTCTGCAGTCCTCCCACCTTCTTCTGAGAGCTCAGACCACAGATTCTGCCCACTCCACCTCCACCAAGGGACCTGATTTCATGGCAGTTGATGGAACCTTCTGGAACAGGACACAGCCTAGGCCACATGCTCCCTAAGTCCAAGGCTTAGACTAGAACCCGTCACCCCGTCTGGCTGATCTACCCATGCAGGTCAGCCAGCAGCACTGCACACTCAGGCATGGGGGTGGTTTCGTTTCGTTTTGTTTTGTGAGCAAAAAACAAAACAAAACAAACTCCACAAACACAAACAAAAAAACAAAAAGTTCCCAAGAACTTTATTCAAAACATCTTACTTCTAGAACCCAGATGCTTGGTCAGTCACGCACCAAATTCCCCAACCCCCCAAAATGTCATTCTCCTCCTTTGGAGATGACACTGGTTTCCAGTTGTCTAGACTTCCTAATTTTCTGCAAAATGGAAATGCTTTAGGAGGAGGAGGCTTTGTCTCAGCTCCTGGGGGGTGACCGGCACTGGTGGGCACCCGGGCCCCTGTCTACCCGCTCGGTTACTCCGCTATGCGGAGGAGCCTTGACCGTCTGCTCGGTGATTCGACGTGAGAAGCCTGTACCTTTGTATTTGGAACAAGGATGACACAGGCAGCCCGACCCTGCTCTGCTCCTCCAGGCCCCGAGCCTTAGCGAGGCAGATTCTGCCCCCTGTGGGAGAAGGAGGAAGAACACGGGGACGTGCAGAAACAAGACCTACACCCTGGCTCTCTGTGTCAGCAACCGGCTTCTGAGCTTTCTAAACATCAACATGGAAAAAGAATTTTGACTGGTTACACAACTCGCAGTGCCCACAGGCTAGATCAGCTAGATCGGTTGCTCAGAGAAATACAACAATTCCCGTAACTCACAGCAGAAGCAAGCTCGCCATAGGATCATTATAAAGGGAGGGCCTGGGTCTCAGCAGTGTCCACACGCTAAGCCACCGTTGAGCTGAACGTCACGGGGCTACTTCTTAACACGCTCTTTGATGCAACCAGTAATACCGCCTCGGGTCCAGGGAAGGCCATTCTGATTATTTGGAGGGGTGGCGGGTTAAGAGAGTAATCGCGTAGCACTCGTGCTCGCCTGTCTCTGAGGGAGTGAATTAATCCAGTTGTCAACTTAGATTCTACGAGCAAATGGACCGTATTGCTGCATGTCCTTCAGGGAATTTTCGGTAAGTTTCTTTTTTTTTTCTTTTTTTTTTTTAATTTTATTTTATTATATTATGTTAATCACCATACAGTACATCCCCAGATTCCGATGTAAAGTTTGATGCTTCATTAGTTGCGTATAACACCCAGTGCACCATGCAATACGTGCCCTCCTTACTACCCATCACCAGTCTATCCCATTCCCCCACCCCCTCCCCTCTGAAGTCTTCAGTTTGTTTCTCATAGTCCATAGTCTCTCATGTTTCATTCCCCCTTCTGATTACCCCCCTTTTCTTTATCCCTTTCTTCCCCTACCGATCATCCTAGTTCTTATGTTCCATAGATGAGAGAAATCATATGATAATTGTCTTTCTCTGCTTGACTTATTTCACTTAGCATTATCTCCTCCAGTGCCGTCCATGTTGCAGCAAATGTTGAGAATTCGTTCTTTCTGATAGCTGAGTAATATTCCATTGTATATATGGACCACAGCTTCTTAATCCAGTCATCTGTTGAAGGGCATCTCGGCTCCTTCCATGATTTGGCTATTGTGGACAATGCAGCTATGAACATTGGGGTGCATATGGCCCTTCTCTTTACTACGTCTGTATCTTTGGGGTAAACACCCAGTAGTGCAATGGCTGGGTCATAGGGTAGTTCAATTTTTAACTTTTTAAGGGACCTCCACACTGTTTTCCAGAGTGGCTGTACCAACTTGCATTCCCACCAACAATGTAGGAGGGATCCCCTTTCTCCACATCCTCTCCAACAATTGTTGTTTCTTGCCTTGTCTATCTTTGCCATTCTAACTGGCGTAAGGTGGTATCTCAGTGTGGTTTTGATTTGAATTTCCCTGATGGCTAATGATTTTGAACATTTTTTCATGTGTCTGTTAGCCATTTGTATGTCTTCATTGGAAAAGTGTCTGTTCATATCTTCTGCCCATTTTATGATTTGTTTATTTGTTTCTCGTGTATTGAGTTTGAGAAGTTCTTTGTAGATCTTGGATACCAGTCCTTTATCTGTGGTGTCCTTTGCAAATATATTCTCCCATTCCGTGGGCTGTCTCTTAGTTTTTTTGACTGTTTCCTTGGCTGTGCAGAAGCTCTTTATCCTGATAAAGTCCCATAAGTTCATTTTATCTTTTATTTCTCTTGCCTTTGGAGATGTGTCGTGAAAAAGGTTGCTCTGGCCGATGTCATAGAAGTTGTTGCCTATGTTCTCCTCTAGAATTTTGATGGATTCCTGTCTCACATTGAGGTCTTTCATCCATTTGGAGTTTATTTTTGTGTATGGTGTGAGAGAGTGGTCAAGTTTCATTCTTTTGCATGTAGCTGTCCAATTTTCCCAGCACCATTTATTGAAGAGACTGTCTTTTTTCCACCGGATGTTTTTTCCTGCTTTATCAAAGATTAGTTGCCCAAAGAGCCGAGGGTCCATTTCTGGGTTCTCTATTCTGTTCCATTGGTCGATGTGTCTGTTTTTGTGCCAGTACCATGCTGTCTTTGTGATCACAGCTTTGTAGTACAGCTCGAAATCCGGCATTGTGATGCCCCCAGCTTTGTTTTTCCTTTTCAACAGTTCCTTGGAGATTCGGGGCCTTTTCTGGTTCCATACAAATTTAAGGACTATTTGTTCCAGTTCTTTGAAAAATGTCCTCGGTATTTTGATCGGGATAGCATTGAAAGTGTAGATTGCTCTGGGTAGTATGGACATTTTAACTATGTTAATTCTTCCAATCCATGAGCATGGAATATTTTTCCATCTTTTTATGTCTTCCTCAATATCTTTCAAAAGTGATCTATAGTTTCTAGCATATAGGTCCTTTACGTCTCTGGTTAAGTTAATTCCAAGGTAACGCATGGTTTTTGGTGTTATTGTAAATGGGATGGATTCCCTAATTTCTCTTTCTTCAGTCTCGTTATTCGTGTATAGAAATGCAACTGATTTCTGGGCATTGATTTTGTATCCTGCCACCTTACTGAATTGTTCTATAACTTCTAATAGTTTGGGAGTGGATTCCTTTGGGTTTTCCATATAGAGTATCATGTCATCTGCAAAGAGAGACAGTTTGACTTCTTCTTTGCCGATTTGGATACCTTTGATCCCTTTTTGTCTTCTGATTGCTGTTGCAAGGACTTCTAGTACTATGTTGAATAATAGTGGCGAGAGTGGGCATCCTTGTCGTGTTCCTGATCTTAAGGGAAAGGCTTCCAGCTTTTCCCCATTGAGAATAATGCTTGCAGTAGGCTTTTCATAGATGGCTTTTATGAGATTGAGAAATGTACCCTCTATTCCTACACTCTGAAGGGTTTTAATCAGGAAAGGATGCTGTATTTTGTCAAATGCTTTTTCTGCATCAATTGAGAGGATCATATGGTTCTTGAGTCTTTTCTTGTTGATATGATGTATCACATTGATTGATTTGCGAGTGTTGAACCATGCTTGCATCCCAGGTATGAATCCCACTTGGTCATGATGGATAATCCTTTTAATGTACTGTTGGATTCTATTAGCAAGGATCTTGTTGAGGATTTTGGCATCCATATTCATTAGAGAAATCGGTCTGT
Source organism: Ailuropoda melanoleuca (assembly GCF_002007445.2). Lineage (NCBI taxonomy): Eukaryota > Metazoa > Chordata > Mammalia > Carnivora > Ursidae > Ailuropoda > Ailuropoda melanoleuca. The sequence continues at coordinate 21,084,618 of NC_048232.1, forward strand.
AATTCTCCTTTTTGAGGGGGTCTTTGCCTGGTTTGGGGATCAAGGTAATATTAGCCTCATAGAATGAGTTTGGTAGCTTTCCTTCTGTTTCTATTTTTTGAAATAGCTTTAGGAGAATAGGTATTATTTCTTCTTTGAATGTTTGGTAGAATTCCCCAGGAAAACCGTCTGGGCCTGGAGTTTTATTATTTGGAAGGTTGTTTATCACTGACTCAATTTCTTCATAGTTAATTGGCCTATTTAAGAAATCTATTTCTTCCTGTTTCAGTCTTGGTAGTTTATAGGTTTCCAGGAAGGCCTCCATCTCTTCCAGATTGTTTAGTTTTTTGGCATATAGCTGTTGATAAAAGTTTCTAATAATCCTTGCAATTTCAATGGTGCTGGTCGTGACCTCTCCCTTTTCAGTCATAATTTTAATAATCTCAGTCCTTTCTCTTTGTTTTTGGACAAGTTTTGCCAGTGGTCTATCAATTTTATGGATTCTCTCAAAGAACCAGCTTCTAGTCCTGTTGATCTGCTCTACTGTGGTTCTGGTCTCTAATTCATTGATTTCTGCTCTAATCTTGGTCAACTCCTTCCTTGTCAGTGGGTTAGGCCTGTCCCTCTGTTGCTGTTCCAGTTTCTTGAGGTGAGAATATAGAAACTGCATTTTAGATTTTTCTATTCTTTTGAGTGAGGCTTGGATGGCTATGTATTTCCCCCTTAGGACTGCCTTTGCAGTATCCCATAGGTTTTGGACCGTTGTGTATTCATTCTCGTTGGTCTCCATAAATTGTTTAATTTGTTTTTTGATTTCCTGGTTTATCGAGTCATTCTTGAGCAGGATGGTTCTTAGCCTCCAAGTGTTTGAGTTTCTTCCAGGTTTTTCCTTGTGGTTGAGTTCCAATTTCAGAGCGTTGTGGTCTGAGAATATGCAGGGGATAATTTCAATCTTTTGGTATTGGCTGAGACCTGTTTTGTGTCCCAGAGCATGATCTATTCTTGAGAATGTTCCATGGGCATTTGAATAGAATGAGTATTCTTTGGTTCTGGGGTGTAGTGTTCTATATATATCTATGAGGTCCAACTCGTCGAGTATGGCATTCAAAGCCTTTGATTCTTTGCTTAGTTTTTGCCAGGGTGTTCTGTCTATTTCTGATAGTGGGGTGTTGAGGTCCCCTACTATTACTGTGTTCTTATCTATATGTCTCTTTATTTTGGTTAAGAGTTGGCTTGTGTATCTTGCTGCTCCCCTGTTGGGGGCATATATATTAATAATTGTCATATCCACTTGTTGAATACTTCCTTTAAGAATAATATAGTGCCCTTCTGTATCTCTCTCTATGGCCTCTAGTTTAAAATCCAGTCTATCTGATATGAGAATTGCTACTCCAGCTTTCTTTTGAGGTCCATTTGCGTGGAAGATGGTACTCCATCCCCTTACTCTAAGTCTGAATGCATCTTTGGGTTCAAAATGAGTCTCTTGTAGACAGCAAATGGATGGGTCATGTCTTTTTATCCAATCTGCAACCCTGTGGCGTTTTATGGGAGAGTTTAAGCCATTTAGATTGATAGAGATTATTGACAGATATGATTTTAATGATGCCATTTCTCTTTAAAGTCTTTGTATCGGTTGTGACTTGCTGCTCTGTATCACTCTTGGGGCCTTTTTACCTTTATAGAGCCCCCCTTAATATCTCCTGTAGGGCTGGTTTCGTGGTTACGAAATTGGTTAATGATTGGCGATTTTGGAACGTCTTTATTTCTCCATCAATTCTGAATGACAGCTTTGCTGGATAAAGGATCCTTGGCTGCATGTTTTTCTCTGAAAGAGCTTTAAAAATGCCCCCCCAAGCCTTTCTCTCATTCCAGGTCTCTGTAGACAGGTCTGACGTAATCCTGATACCTTTGCCTTGGTACGTGAGAAATTTCTTTGCCCTGGCCGCTTTCAATACTGTATCCTTGGATCTAATATTTGCGAATTGCACTATGACATGCCGTGGCGTAGGTTTGTCCTGGTTGAGCTTGGATGGGGTCCTCTCTGCCTCTTGGACACGAATGCTTGTTTCCCTTGCTAGATTAGGGAAGTTTTCAGCTACAATTTGTTCAAATATCTCTTCTAGACCTCTGTTTTTCTCCACCCCTTCAGGGATGCCGATGATTCTGACATTGGATCGTTTCATAGAGTCAGTAATCTCCCGTAATCTACATTCGTGGGCGTGGATTTTTTTAAGACCAGCTTCTATTTTCGTTTTTTCTTCTACTAACCCATCCTCCAATTCGCTAACGCGTTCCTCTGCCTCGGTGACCCTGGCCGTCAGAGCCTCTAGTTTTGACTGTATTTGGCCCACTGAGTTTTTAATTTCTGTCAGATTCGCTCTCATTTCTGCCCTTAGGGATTCTATATTCTCAGCAACGCTTTCTCTGATGCTTTTTTCAAGTTTACTCATCATCTTGACCATTGTTGCTCTGAATTCCATTTCTGATAATTGGGATACATCCATATGTATTAATTCTGTGGCCGAGGCCAATTCTGTGGCAGAGGCCACAGACTCATTATCTTTTCTTTGCTGGGGGGGACTTCTCCTTCTCGTCATTCTGATGAAGAGAGATTGCAGGGTTGTCCAGAGCCCAAGTGTTGACTGGGACCCAGGCCGTGCGCCCTTGTTTTATAGAGATCTTAGGGATGTGGGCTTCTTCCTTAAAGAGTTTATTTATTTATTTGAGAGAGAGAGAGACAGTCAGCAAGAAAGGGAACCCAAGCAGAGGAGTGGGAGAGGAAGAAGCAGGTTCCCGGTGGAGAAGCCCGATGAAGGACTCCTTACGGAGCGTTGTGATCACACCCTAATCCGAAGACAGGTGCTTGGTGACTGCGCCACTCAGGCGCTCCGGGTTGTGGGCTTCTTGATTTTTCAGCCTGCCTTCTGGGGGAGGGGCCTGCCTGCAGGTACTCAGAAAACCCTGTTTGGGTAGAGTCTCTGTGTCCCTTGCGAGGGGGGATGGGGATGGGCACCCTGTGAGCCGGTATTTCCGGGCTTTTGTTCTCTGGCGGCTTTCCCTGGCGGTTTGCTATGCCTCTTCTGAGAGAGCAGCAGCGGCTGAAATTCAGCCTCTGTCTCAGAACAGAGGGATCGCGGATCGTTCTCCACTGATGTTCTGGCCACTTTAACTCTGTTTCTGTTGGTGCTGCTCAACCCTGCAGCATCCCGGGCTGTGCGCCCCACACCCGGCGTCCCAGCCCTCACTTCCAGGGCCGGCACGTCTCTGTCCTTTGTGTTTCCAACCCCGCCCGCCGCCAGCCGCCCCGCGCGGGCTCCCGGAGCTCCCCGTCTCAGTCTGGTGTCTCACGGGTGCTGACCGCGAGTCCGCCTGCTCCCCCGTGCAGGTGGCCCTCCAGCCGCCAGCCGCCCCGCGGACGCTCCCGGAGCTCCCGGTCTCAGCCTCGATCCAGTGAGCACACCGGAGCTCCGGAGCTCCGTGAGATGCTTGGTGGTGCACGCTCCCGGCTCACGGACTCAGTCTGCCGTTTCCAGAGTGCGGGTCCGCGGTCCGCCCGCTCCCCGGTGCAGGTGGCCCGCCAGCCGCCCTGCGCGCGCGCTCCTGGAGCTCGCGTTCTAAGTCTCTCGGTAAGTTTCTGATAGGGAGTGCGCAGTGAGGAGCTCGAAATTCTGCACCCTAGACTGTGCCTGGAATGTGGCTTTTCTATCTTGCTAATTTAATAGAGACCCACTGAGCCTTAGCGACTAAGCTAAATAAATGATTGTGTTGAGGGCGATGGTGGCTTCTCTTGGGCAGTCCAACAAGGACACAATGGTGTAGAGAGAGCAGCAAGAGCCCCCTGCCCAGCTGCACGCACAGAGAGGAGGGGGCACCTGGTGTAGGAGACCGGCGGCCTGGCTCATCCTGGACGTGAGACCGAGACCGTGCTAACAGAACGGTGGCCCTGTGTGGACACAGGTGTCCTAGGGTGTGGCCATAGGAGCACTTCTTACCACAGGCAGCTGCTCTTCCTTGCCGAATTTCTTTGGAGTCTTCACTTTCTTGGTCTTTGCAGTCGCTACACTGATAGACGGTGAGTGTGGCCTTGAAATGACTCTAGGTTTGGTTGGAATCCTGGACTGTGAGGACCATGGGGACACAGCGGTTTCTTTCACCTTGAGTAGTTTCGGGCTCTGGCACACAAAAAGAAGCAACTGGTTATTCTCATTTCATTCTTCAGATTCTTGTCCCTTTCTTTTCCTCCCGTGAGCTGGCATTGCAGGGTCAAAGTTTTCAGTCCCAAAGGGCATGGGTCTGGTCCTTTTCCCAGTCCCACACTCCCTTTTGGCCTGATTTAATGTGTCGGCTGGGTCTGTTTTTCCTATCCGCTGATGCCACTGTACTAATGCCACTGTACTAAGAAAAACATATGAACAGATCCGTGTTTTCTGGAAGCAGCTAGAAAGGCGGGAGTGTTGAGGAGTGGGGTGACGTGGCAGCTTGAGGTCTGTATCTTATTTGTGGGAAGCTAGGGGAACAGAAGGTAGGAGTGAAAGACAGGAATCTAAAGAGTTAGGGCATGAGCCTAAGGCTCCGTGTACCAGGATGTCACTTTTCCCCTTCCTTTAGCCACGTTTGCCTTCTTGTTGGCTTATCCCCTCTCACGGAGCTCAGTCATCAGGCTCGTGGGCTCCCATCCACACTTTTAAGCATTTTCTCCTTCAAACTCAGATCTTGGAAAGTGAAAAGTCTCAATACGGTATGTATACATTCTTTAACCCAGATGTCAAAATAAGACTTGCACAGCATAAAAGAAGAAAAAAAGAACTTAAATTTAAATGCAAACCTTGCCGCCTGGGCTGTCCAACTTTTTCCTCATTTCCATGCCCTCCTTCTGTTTATTAATCTGTGAAATTGAAGGTGCATATCATTTGTTATCATTTGCAAAGATTAAAAAGGTAAATTTTCTATAAAACTTCCTCAAGCAATGAAAGAAGAGAATTGTAAACCACTTAACTGTTAGCACTATTGTGAGAACATAAGTTATAATGTTAACATATGAATTAGAAGAGAAAATTAATTTGTACCCAGAAAAAGAACACTTAAAAGAGGTGAACAGAAAGAAAGTTGTAAATGTTTAAAGGCATTAGCATTTGTTCATTGTTTTAAGCATAATACAGATTATAGAGAAAGACAGATTGTTTGTTTTTGTGGTAGCAATTTGTTTCATATATTATTATGATAGCTACAAATCCCAGGTCTTATAAAAGTTTTGGAGAAATGTCAGATAATTCAATAGCCAGACTTCAATAATATAATGATGAAATTTTTATTTAAAGAGTCAATTCTAGTTTCCAGGCATAAAAGGCTTTTTATCATATATAATTAAGATATAATCAACATAGAACATTATATTAGTTTCAGGTCTACAACATAATAATTCAAAATTTGTATATGTTGCAAAATGATGGCCATAATAATCCAGTTAACCTCCATCACCACACACTTAATGATGTTTTTCATAAGTGATAGGAAATTTTAAGATTTACTCTCTGAGCAACTTATACAGCATTTTTTTATTTTTTGGAAATCTTGGGGTTTCTGTTGTTGTTGTTGTTTAAAAGATTTTATTTATTTATTTGAAAGAGAGAGAAACAGCCAGAAAAAGAAGGAATACAAGCAGGGGGAGTGGGAGAGGAAGAAGCAGGCTCCCAGCGTGGAGCATGGAGCCCGATGTGGGGCTCGATGTGGGGCTCAATGTGGGGCTCGATCCCAGGACTCTGGGATCACGCCCTGAGCCAAAGGCAGACGCTTAACCACTGAGCCACCCAGGCGTCCCCTTATATTATTAACAATGTTAACCATGTTGTACATTACAGTTCCGTGACTTGTTTATTTTATAGTTGGAGATTTGTACCTTTTGACCACCTTCACCCATTTCACCCACTTGCCATCCTACCTCTGGCAACCACCAATTCATTCTCTGTAAGTTCACATTTTCATTTTTTATAGATTCCACATATAAGTGAGATTATATGGTATTTGTCTTTCTCTGACTTATTTCACTTCGGATCATTTCCTTAAGATCCATCCATCTTGTTGCAAGAGGCAAAAAATATATTATTAATGCATGCTTCAGTAATATTAAGATTTTTTCATCATTTGCATCCATAACTAATGCCAGTGATTCTAATTCTGGCTAATTTTATGAAATTAAACAATGATGAGATACACCTCTAATCATTAATCTCACTGGTACAAATATTTTCAGAAATATCTCTCACCTACAGATAAAGCAGAATTCAATAGACATCAGGTATGTCTCATGAAATCTTGAGGTCTGGAGGGATAGTAACTGATGTCCATGAAACACTGCATTTAGGAAGAACTGGGCAGGTTTGCTAAGATCAAGGAGAACATGCAAAGCTTCGATTTTACTTTAAATGCAATGGGACATCAATGAATAATTTTAAGCGTTGGGTGAGACATGATAATATTTATTGTATGAAGTCATAATTTGGGTGGAGTCATGTTTCTCGTCATGGCTGAGTAACCGCTATGAAACCAACCCTCCCATGGATGACAACTATAAACTCTGCCCAGTCTGTCTGGATGGAGTAACTAAAACTATGATGGAAAACCTGCAGCCTTTCAGGATTGCTGAAGACACAGTTCGGGGCAACCATGGCCAGTGAAAGTCCCAACACAAGAAAATCCCAAGGAAAGCCAGACTGTGGAGCCCCCAGCTTTGTGTATAAGATTTGCCCAAATCTCTAGCAGGTGCCTGAATCGTGCTTGGTAGTGAAGCTAAGGCTCAAACATTGAATTGAGATTTGAGCTGCCATCCACTGCATGTGAGACAGAACTTGCACATGGAATCCAAGTTAATTGCCTGATTTTTTTTTTTTAAGTAGCTCCATGGCCAACATGGAGCCCAATGCAGGGTTTGAACTGACGACCCTGAGATCAAGATCTGAGCTAAGATCAAGAGTCAGATGCTTAACCAACCGAGTCACACTGGCATCCCTAATTGGCTGATTTTTAAAAATAACACATATGGTTTCTCTCATCTATGGAACATAAGAACTAGGAAGATTGGTAGGAGAAGAAAGGGATAAAGAAAGGGGGGTTAATCAGAAGGGGGAATGAAGCATGAGAGACAATGGACCCTGAGAAACAAATTGAGGGCTTCAGAGGGGAGGGGGGTGGGGGAATGGGACAGGCTGGTGATGGGTAGTAAGGAGGGCCCGTATTGCATGGTGCACTGGGTGTTATACGCAACTAATGAATCATCGAACTTTATATCGGGAACCAGGGATGTACTGTATGGTGAATAACATAATATAATAAAAATGTTATTATAAAAAATAAAAAATAACACATAACACATAACGTTCATAATGCTTGTAAAATCCCAAAATGCTCAACATACAATTGTATGTTGCTGATCTATTCTTGCGTGAAAAGACTATTAACACAGACTGACACTGAGATGGTAGCTCAAAAATAGTGGAATGAGGTCTCTGAAGTGCTGAAAGAATGAAAGAGAAACACTGTTAACTTGGAATTCTGTACTGATAGAAAATATTTTTCAAGATTGAAGTATCTGAAGGAAAAACAGAAGGATTGCATCACTAACATCCTGATCTATGAGAAACGTTAAAGGAAGCTCCTCAGACTGAAGAAAAATGATCACAGGGAGAACCTCCGATCTCTAGGAAGGAATGTAGAACATCAGAAATGGTCAATATGTACGACTATTCTGTCTTCATTTCTTTCAAATACATACAACTGCTTAAAGCAAAAACTGTAATGTTGATGTAAATATAATACATAAAACAACTTTAACTTGAAGAATGGAGAAATAAATCTATATAAACCAACCCATATATTTCAAAGTTTCTGTATTTTACATGAAACTGCCCTAAATTAAATAAACTGTAAAAAGTTAAGGATATAAATTATAATTGCTAGACCAACCACTAAAAGATAGGCAAAAAGCCAAAATAATAATAAATAAATTAGGGGCACTTGCGTGGCTCATTCAGTTGAGCATCTGCCTTCAGCTTAGGTCATGATCCTGGAGTCCCGGAATCCAGCTCCAGATCAGACTCCCTGCTCAGCGGGGAGTCTGCTTCTCCCTCCCCCTCTGCCCCTCCCTCTGCTCCTCTCTCCCTCTCAAATAAATAAAAAAAAATTCTAAAAAAGATAATAAATAAATTAAATTGGAATTCTAAAATATATTAAAAGGACAGCTGGAGGGGGGGTGGGGGAAGAACAGAGGAAAGAACAATGAAAAACCTGGTAGGCCTAAATCCCACCCTATCAATAATAACAATGAGTGTTGATAGACTGAACAGTTTAGTTAAAAATGCAGAAATAGGCAGAATGTATAAAATAGCAAGACCCAATTATTTACTGTCTATAACACAAGCACTTTAAATATAAATACAGAGAGAGGTTGAAAATACATGTATTGAAGAAAATGCAAGGCAAACACAGGAAGGCTGAAGGTACTACATTTACACTGAAATGTATAGTCAGTTTCAGGATCAGAGAATTACTAGAGATAAAGAGGGACATTTTATAACGATAAAAGGGTCAATTCATGGGAAGACATAATAATTATAAATGCAAATGCACCTAATAACAGAGTTTTAAAACATATAAAGTAAAAATTGGCAAAATTATATAGAAAGACAAGTAACACTCCTCTCTCAGGAACTGAAAGACATAAACAAAGTTAAAGACATATAGATGACCTAAAAACACTATTACTACCTTGATGTAATTGATAACAACTGCATCAACTGCAGAATATAAATTATTTTCAAGTAGATATATTTTCAATGTCCCATGATAGACTATATGTTGTTTGGCCATACAATGACTGCCAACAAATTTATAAAAATTTAAATCATACAGAGGATGTTCTCTGATCACCATGGAATTAAACCAGAAATCAATAACAAAAAATATATCTAGGAAAATCACTAATATTTGTAAATTAAACAACACAGTTCTAAATCACAGGGGAAACCAGAAATTAGAAAATATCCCAAACTGAATGAAATACAGGATACCAAAATGTGTAGGATGCTGCTCAGAGGGAGATTAATAGCTTTTCATGCTCAATTAAAAATAATAAAAAGCCTGAGATCAATGACCTCAAGTTCCACCTTAAGAAGGTTAAAAAAAAAAAGAGCAAAATAAACAAAAAGTAAATAGAGGGGGGAAAAGGACAAAGATCAGGGCAGATATCAATGAAATAAAGAAGAAAAAAATAGAGAAAATAGAGCCAAAACTAATTTCTTGAAAAGATCAGCAAAATGAATAACCCCCCAACTAGATTGATCAAGAACATAATTTACTAATATCAAGAATAAAAGAAGATTCATTATTTCAGATACTATAGATATTAGAAGGATAATAAAAGAATGTTATGGAAAACCAACTTTCATACTAACAAATACATAATTAAGTAAAGTGAACAAATTGAATAATGCAACCTAACAAAACACAAAATGAAATAGAAAATGTGAATAGCTCTAAAGCTATTAAAGAAAATAAATCCATTATCAAAATCTTTTGCATAAAGAAAACTCTAGGCTCCGATAGTTTCATTGGTGAAGTCTATCAAACATTTAAGAAAGAAATAACAGAAATCTTTTTACTAACACCACTAAAATTGTTTTCAGAAGATAGAGAAGACATGCTTCTCAAGTCATTTTATGAAGCCAGCATAACTGTAGCACTAAAACCCGAAAACAAACATACACACAAAGAAAGCAAATTTAGAGATCAATCTCCCTTAAGAGCGTAGATTCAAAAGTCCTCAACATACTACTAACAAATTGAATGCAATAGCGTATAAAATGTATGAAAGCTCAAACAAAGAGGAGTTTATCTCAGGAGTGCAAAACTGTTTCAATATTCACAAACCAAAGTATTTCACCATATTACAGGATAAAGGGGAAAAAATATAGTCATTTCAATAGCTTCAATAAAAAAGCATTTGACAAAATTCAACAGCCATTCACAAAAGAAACTCTCAGAAAACTAGAAATAAAAGGAAACTTCCTCAACCTGACAAATGTCTGCCATGAAATACTTAATAGCCAAATCATACTTAATGATGACATAATAAAGTTTGCCCCCTCTGAGACTGGGAAAGAGACAAGAACCCTTCTTTTCATCGTTGTTATGCAACACTGTATTGCAAGTCCTAAACACAGTTACAAAACATTAAAAAGAGGGGCGCCTGGGTGACTGGATCGGTTAAGCCTCTGCCTTTGGCTCAGGTCATGATTCTGGGGTCCTGGGCTTGATCCCCACATTGGGCTCCCTGCTCAGCCGGGAGCCTGCTTCTCCCTCTCCCTCTGCCCCACCCCACTTGTGCTCTCTCTCTCTGTCTCAAATAAATAAATAAATAAATAAATAAATAAATAAATAAATCGTTAAAAATATATATAGATCATACACCTAAAGATAAGGTGTCTTTTTTTTTTTTTCAGAAGAAAACATAAAAGAATATCTTCTTGACTTCAGGGTAGGCAAGGGTTTCTAAGCATACATAAAGTGATATCCATATAGGAAAATAACTGATAAATTAGGTTTTAGGATAAAAAAAATCTTTTCCCATCAAAATACATTGTTAATCAAATGAACGGAAAAGGCCTAACTGTGGAGAAAATATTTACAAAACGTGTATCTGGCAAAAAACTGGCATCCAAGATAAAATTTCTGTATTGTAGTTGTATGTTTAGTTTTGAAGAACCTCTCTAGTTACCTAGTTTCTCTACACTTATTCGCTAAAACAAGCAAACAAAGAACCTCAATGTTTTATTTATTTATTTACTTTTTAAAAAGATTTTATTTATTTATTTGACAGAGATAGAGACAGCCAGTGAGAGAGGGAACACAAGCAGGGGGAGTGGGAGAGGAAGAAACAGGCTCCCAGTGGAGCAGGGAGCCTGATGCGGGGCTCGATCCCAGGACCCTGGGATCATGCCCTGAGCCGAAGGCAGACGCTTAACGACTGAACCACCCAGGTGCCCCGGGGCCTTACCTTTGTAATAAAATTATCTATGTCAGCAAAAAACCTAACTGGGATTTTGATAGAAATGCATTAAACTAGAGCTCAATTTGGGGGAGAACTGACATTTTTACTACATTGGGTTGTCCAATCCACGAACACAGTATGTCATTTATTTGAGTCTTTGATTTCTTTCATTAGCATCTTATAGTTATCAGCATACAGAAGTTACACATGTTTGGTTAGATTTATATCTATTTATGTTTCCTTTGGAGCAAGTACAAATTATACTGTATTTTTAATTTTTGTTTCCATATGTTTATTCCTAAAATATAGGAAGGCAATTAATTTTTGGAAGGAAAATATTCAGTCTTTCATCACTGAGTCTGATGTAAGAGGAAGGGTTTTTTTTTTGATACAAGCTCATCATCAACTTGAGGAAATTCCCTTCTTTTCGTAAATTGTTAAGAGTTTTTTCCATGAATGGGTGTTGGATTTTTTCAAATGATTTTTCTCCAAATGACATGATCATGTGCTATGTCTTTACTAACCTCTTCTTACGGATTTTATCGATTTATTTTCAAATGTTGAACTAGCCTTTCATATCATGAATAAATCCCAGTTGCTCATAATATATAATTTTTTACACATAGCAGGCTTCAATTTGCTAATATTTTTTGAATATTTTTGCACCTAAATTCATGAAGGATATTGCCCTATAGTTGCCTTTTTTGCATCCTGTCTGGTTTTGGTATCACAGTAATACTAGCCTCATATGATGTACTGGGAAGTGATTCTGCCTCTTGTAATTTTCTGAAATATACTGTGTAAAACTGGTGTTAATTCTTAGACTGGTAAGATTCTCTAGTGAAACTATCCAGACATTCTGCAAATCCATTTTTCAGGAGCTTTTAAATTATAAATTCAATTTTTATGGTTATACGACTTTTAGGATTAACTATTTCATCTTGATTGAATTTTGGTAGTTAACTGGTTTTTGAGGAATCGCTCCATTTTCCTCCTAAGTTGTGAAATTCATGAGCATACAGTTGTTTGTAGTTTCCCCAATTATCTTTTTAAAGCTGACAAGTTCTATAGTGATATCTCATTTTATTCTTAAAGTTAGAGACTGGTGTCTTTTGCCCATCTATTAGTTCCATTTATTAGTCATGCTAAAGGTTTATCAATTTTATTGCTTTACTTTCAAAGAACAGATTCTTGCTGATTTCCTCTGTTGTTTTCCTATTTTCAATTCCATTTATTTCTGCTATTATTGTTATTATTTCCTTCCTTTCTGGTTTATTTGGGCTTATTTTGCTCTTCTGTTTCTAATTTCTTGAGGCAGAAACTTCAATTATTGATTTGAGACCTTTCTTTTCTCTATAATAAGCATTTAGAGCTGTATTTCCTTCTCAGCACTGCTTAAGCTGTATCTCCTATATTTGATATGTTCTATTTTTTATTCTCTTTAGGTACTTAAACAGTTGTACAGAGAGCTCTTCTTAACCTTCCCTATTACCAGTTCGCTGAGAATTTTCATCATAAATATATAATGGACTTTCTCATGTGTTTTTTTTTCCCCTACATATATCTGCCCTCTGGCTCCAACATTTTACATTTTTCCCATATACAAAATCCCGTCCTGCACCTTATTCTAGAAATTCTGTGGGTTTAGATACTACATTTAGGTTTGTGATCCATTTGAGTTAATTTTTATATGAAGTGTGAAGTAAGAGTTGAGGTTCATTTTTTGTTTATAGCCATCCAAGTGTTCCAGCACCCTTTGTTGAAAAGATCATCTTTTCCTGCTTGAATTGGCTTGGCACCTTTGTCAGAAATCAATTCATCATATATGACCCACTAGGTTTATTTCTGGGGTCTCTATTCTATTCCGTCAATCTATATGTTTATCTTCATGCCAATATCATTGTACCTTGACTACTGTGCCTTTAGAATAAGTCTTGAAAGCAGGTTGTGTGAGTCCTTCAGATTTGTTCTTTTTCAAAATTATTTCAGCTATTTAAGGTCCATGAATTTCCATATAAATTTTAGAGGATCTTGTTGATTAAAAAAAAAAGCCTGCTAGGATTTTGATTGGGATTGTGTTGAATCTATAAATCAATCTGGAGATAACTGACAGTTTATATCATCTAAATCATGAACATGGTATGCTTCTCCATCTAAGTCTTTAATTTCTCCAGTATGGTCTTGTACATATTTTGTCAAATTTATCCATACGCATTTCATATTTTTTTGCTATTATAAGTAGTGTTTTTTAAAATTTCCATTTTTGATTGTTTATTGCTTATATACAGAAACACATTATTTTGTATCTTGATCTTTTTGACCTTGCTAAATTCACTTACTAATTCTAGAGGCTTTTTTGTAGATTCTTTAGGATTTCTTATATAGATGATCAAGTCATCTAGGAATAAGAATAGTTCTACTTCTTCCTTTCCAATCTGGATGCCATTTATTTCTTTTTCTTGCATTATTGTACTGGTTAAGACCTAAAATACAATGTTAAATGGAGATGATAAGAGCAGAAATTCTTGTCTCATTCCTGACCTTAGCCTTCAGACTTTACCCATGAAACATGACAATAGTTTTAAGTGTTTTGTAGATACCCATTACCAGCTCCGTTCCTATTTCACTGAGAGGCTTTTTTCTTTTTTCTTTTTTTTAAGTAGACTGCACACCCAGCATGGAGCCCAACATGGGGCTTGAACTTGCAACCCTGATATCAAGACCTCAGTGGAGATCAAGAGTCAGATGCTTAACCAACTGAGCCGCCCAGGCTCCCGTCACTGAGAGTTTTATCACAAATGTATATTGGATCTTCTCAAATGCTTTTTCTACGTTTATCTGCCTTCTGGCTCATACATTTTACATTTTTTCCATACACAAAACACGTTCATCCTCAAAAGGCCTCCAAAAATCCCATCCTGTTACAGTGTCAGCTTGAAGCCCAGATCTCATTGTTTAAATCTGGTCCAGGTGCAGATAAGCCTCCATGAATACAGTCTATTTTGATCTGAAGACCTAGGAACTAAAAAGACAAGTTATCTGAACTCCAGAGCCAACATTCCATAGTAGGACATAGGATAACCTCTAGAGACCCTGTCCTTCCAAAAAAGGAGAGTGGGAGGCATATAACAATGACCAATCCGTAGCACTTTGTGTTTCTCACACAGGGTTCCTAATTTTCTGCCAACTTACTTTTGGTTCACATTCACCCCACAGTAAAGGTCACTGGTTCTTAACCCAATGTGGGAGAGCACTACTGACCATCTCTACACACACACACACACGCATTTCGAGCATGCCCAGCACTGTGACTTCTGTTTCTGGTTTGCACAGACTGGTGAAAGTTCAGTTTGGAATGCTAAGTGTGCCCCAATGTTTCTCCCTTGATGTTTTGATTTTACCTGGTAACCCCTTTCTTGTCAATTCTTCTGTGCTTTATTTATAAAGATGTTTATACTATTTCATCTGCATTTTTTGCCTCCTTTTTTTTTTGGGAGTTGGTTTGAATGCCTAGTTTACTGGATAGTTTCCCCCACTAATCAATATCAGTGTGTGTCACGGAAGAAGTTTGGGCCCTCCTTCCAAAGGGTTTGAATTTTCCCTCAGAATCCTCTTAATACATTGGAGTTGATACACAGAATCATGTCTGCTCTCAGGAGGTGCTTTCAGGTCTCTAGCTATCGGGAGGACCAACCGTCCTGGTTTGCCTGACTGGGGGGTTTCTAGATACAAGACTCTCCACGTTAAGCCTGGAGAACTTCTGGTCAGACCGGGATGAGTTGGTCACCCTCTCAACCATGACTCTGCGTTCATCGCTGAGTGTAGGTGTGAGTAACCCACCCCTCTTTTCTTGGAGGAAGAAAGGAACCATCACACTTTCTAGTGGGAACAGATAACCCCATGGCCCTGCAGCTCCTTATCTGTCCTCCACCCGTTTGATGGCTCAGCTGGACTGAAGTTCGTTCTCTGGGAGACTTGATACTGATGGCATCGGTGCCACTTCCCTGAGCTCAAGTCTGGGCGATCTGCACAGGGCATCTCCCTGGCCAGGAAGTTCCCACTAGAACAAAGATGCTCTAGATAGTTTTGGTACCCTTTCCAACTACCCCAGTAAATGTCTAAAGTGGTATGGAGCTGGGGATCGTCTCCTGCCACACTTTCCATGATTCATCCTCCTGGTCTAGCCCAATATCACCTCGTGGTGAAGTAATAAAAGACCAAGGGAGAGTGTTCTCTCTGTTCATTTTCTTCTTGTAAATTGTTATTAGTGAACTTTACACGTCTAGTGGTACTTACGTCTCTGACCCTTGCACAACATCTAGGATTACGAGAGCACAGCACGGCACTGGATAGTACCCATAGTGAACATTTACTGCAACTACGACTCTGTGACAGATAAATGACAATTTCCTTGCTTGGGAATTTGGAGCTTGCTGCCTGAACTCAGCATTAATGGCTTATGCTCATTGCAATGTATTAGTGTAACGTTCTGACAGAGAGGCGTCCAAAGGAGAGAATTCATTATAAATGAATTAAATAAAAGCAAAGGAAAGAGGATCAGGACTAGAACAGATCAAAGATATTTCTCTTAACCACACCTGGCTAAGAGTTCTTCCTTATTAAAGATGGCAGCAGATCTCAATGGATGGTCCAAGGATCCATGGGGTTCCCAAAATCCTTAGGGCTTTTGCAATGTCATTATTACTTTCCTAACAATACGAAGAAAATTGTCACCTTTTTTCACTCTCATGGTCTCACCAGTATACAGTGGAGTTTTCCAGAGGCTCCGTGATATTTACCCTGACAGAATGAACGCAGAAGCAGATGTAAGCACCCAGCTGTCTTCTAATCAGCCAGATATTCAAGAAATTTGCAAAAATGTAAGGCAATGCCACTCTCACTAAGCCTTTTTGTTTTGGAAAATATCTTTATAGATAATATGTTAGTTATTTTAGCATGTAAGAGATTATTGTTGTTATTTTTAAATAAACTAATAAATAATTTGATTCTGTTTTAATTTCACATGCAGTAAATATTAGCTGATAAAACCAGTCTAAACCAAATCTCCTTAGAGGCCTCAATAGTTTTCAAGAATGGAAAGGGATCCTGAGACCAAAACGTCTGAGAACCACTGGACCAAAACCTATAAATTAATACTGGAAAGTTCACTGTAGTTCATATATTGTGTAGCTGTGTCACATGTGTATTAACAGTACTACCTGCTTATTAAATTATATGCAGTTTATGCCATTGTGCGGGTTAAGTCATTTTCAACTAATCATTTTTAAAATTCATTCTTTCACTTACTCACAACAAATATTTGAGTAACTACACTGTGGCAGCCACCATGGTAGATTTTGGGGTACAACCGTGAACAAGATGCAGTTCCTGATTTCCAGTAGCTCACCAGACGGAAATAGAGGATAAGTCACCAGGCCATCTCCATACAGCGTGAGAATACAGCGTGAGAAGAGCCACAGGAGGGGCGCTGTGTGCTGTATAACCTGGGGGTGGGCACCTGCTCCGGTCTAGGGGAGTAAGGGGGAGGGGTTCCTGAGGTGTTATCTGACGTCTAACCTGAGGGATAAGCAGGAGCTAACCAAGAGAGGGCACTTTAGGAAGAGGGAACCACACAGAAGAAACAGTACTGTGAGACATTTGGTAATAAGCCTCCTGATTATAGGCAGACAAATGTGTCTGCTGATTTCATCGGGAATGAATTGCTGCACGGGTCTGAAGCCTTCATTGTGATGCATTTGGAACAACACTGGCTCAAGGAAAATTTTCCTTTCACAGCATTTGCCCTCTGCCTCTGTGACTTATAAGTAGACCATGAAGGCTGAGCTGAGCTACCAGATGTCCAGGGCAGTGGGGAACAAGCGCATTTTCCGACTGGTGGGCAGAAATGCACTGACAGTGAAACAGGGACCACATGTCTAGTAAAACTTGCTCTGCGGTCCGGCAAGTTTGAAGGGATGCGGTCACAATGGAGCCACTCCCTATGTCGTGCTTGTCTTCATTAACTGCCACGATTCCCAGAGCTATAATGTAAATGCAGTTCCCCACAGATCCCTGAAAACATCCGCCAGATTTCAAAGTGGTTCTCAGTCCTGTGGCAGCAACAGTTGGCAAACTGTAGATTCTATTTGTGGAACGCCAGCATCGGAACAGTGATAGTACCAAGAGCGGCCCCTGGGTGGCTCAGTCGGTTGGGCGTCCAACTCTTGACTTCGGCTCAGGTCATGATCTCAGGGTGATGAGATCGAGCCCCTTGTGGGGCACCCTGCTGGGCATGAAGCTTGCTTAAGATCTCTCTCTCCTTCTTCCTTTGCCCTCCCCCCACTTGCACACACTCTCTCTCTAAAAAAAAAAAAAAATTAAAAAATGGAAAACAGTGATAGTACTGATAAGAAGTGATAGAATAACCTAAACTTTATCACACACACAGGCCTAGGCAAAAAAATTCAGTCATATATTTTATTATAGTAAATACCTGGGTTACCAAAATACTGGTTTCTTTTTTTTCTTTTTTTTTTTAAATTAATTTATTTATTGGACAAGAGAGAGACAGCCAGTGAGAGAGGGAACACAAGCAGGGGGAGTGGGAGAGGAAGAAGCAGGCTCCCAGCAGAGGAGCCCAATGCGGGGCTCTATCCCAGGACCCTGGGATCAGGCCCTGAGCTGAAGGCAGACGCTTAATGACTGAGCCACCCAGGTGCCCCCAAAATACTGGTTTCTTAGTTGAATGGCCAACACTGCCACGTTACTTGGAAGAGGCCTAGACAGACCTGAGGCATGACTCAAAGGGAACTCAGGCAACAGGGAACCCAGTTATGGGATCAAGGCCAACTGCAGCAGTAACTCAGGGCTGTGTCCCCAGAATGAGGGACTACAGCAAACTTCATAGCTCCTTTCTATCTTAAGTCTGGATTGTCCCTAGGAGCCAAGTACACTGGGATGAAACAGATGACAAATTAGTTAAAATTAAGAGTTCACTTATAGTACTTTTCTGATAAGGACACTTTTTTGGTTGTTAGTTTCAAGATATATGAAAGTGCAGGATATAAAAATCTACACACAAAAATCAGTAGCATTTTCTATCCACTAACAACAAATTATCTGAAGGAAAATAAAGAAAATGATCCCATTTACAGTAGAATCAAAAACATGAAAACATTTAAGAATCAATTTAACGAAGGGGGTGAATGATCTGTACACTGAAAACTATAAGACATTGATGAAAGAAATTGAAGACGACACAAATAAATGGAAAGACACCTCATGTTCATGGACTGGGAGAATTGATATTGCTAAAAGGGCTGTATTACTCAAAGCCAATGCAATCCCTGTTACGATTCCAGTTTTTACAGATTGTGCTTTTAACAAGGTAGAAAAAATAATTCTAAAACTTACATGGAACCACAAAAGACCCCCCAAAACCCAAGCAATGCTAAGAAAGAAGAACAAATCTGGAGGCATCACACGTCATGATTTCAAACTATGTTATAAAGCTACAGTAATCAAAACAGTATGGTACTAGCATAAAAACAGACACATAGACCAAATGAGACAGAGTCAAGAGTCCAAAACTAGACCTATGAATAAATAGCCAACTAATATTCGTCAGAGGAGCCAAGGATGCTCAATAAAGAAAAGACAACCTCTTCAATAAATGGTGCTGGGAAAATTGGACATTCACATGTCAAAGAATGAAAGTAGACCCCTATCTTATACCACTCCCAAAAATTAACTCAAAATAAATTACAGACTTAAATTTAAGGCCTGAAGCCATAAAACTCCTTGAAGAAAATATAGGGGAAAAGCTTCTTGACATAGGTCTCAGCAATGATTTTTTTTTTGGATATGGCACCTAATGCACAAATAACAAAATAAAAAATAAACAAGTGAGACTACATCACATTAAAGAGCTTCTGCAGAGCAAAACAATCAACAAAATAAAAAAAGCAACTTACGGAATGGTAGAAAGTATTTGGAATCATATATCTGATAAGGGATTAATATCCAAAATATATATAGATCTCATGCAACTCCATAGCAAAAAAAATTTTTTTTTAAAAACCCAAATAATCCAATTAAAAATGGGCAGATGATTGAAGTGCCTGGGTGGCTCAGTTGGTTGAGTATCTGACTCCTGGTTTCAGCACAGGTCATGATCTCAGGGTCATGGGTTTGAGCCCTGTGTCCAGCTCCCTGCTCAGTCTGGAGTCTGCTTGTCCCTCCCTTGCACTCTGCCCCGCACTGCATGCTTTCTTTCTCCCTCTCTCAAATAAATAAATAAAATCTTAAAAAGAAAAAAGGGCAGGTGATCTAAGTAGACATTTTCCAAAGAAGATACTCAAATGGCCAACAGGTATATGTAAAGGTGTTCAACATCATTAATCATTAGGGAAACGCAAATCAAAACCATTGAGATATCACCTCATACTGTTGATAGAATGGCTATCACTAAAGATAACAAGGGTCAACAAAAATGTGGAGAAAAGGGAACGCTTGTACCCCACTGGTGGGAATGGAATTTGGTTCAGCCAGTATGGAAAACAGTATGGAGTTTCCACAAAAACATTAAAAATAGAATTACCATATGACCCAGCAATTCTACTTCTGAGCATTTCTCTGAAGGAAGCAAAATCACTATCTCAAAAAGATATCAGCACCCCCATGGTCACTACAACATCATTCACAATAGCCAATATGTGGAAACAACCTAAGTGTCCATTAACAAATGAATGGATAAAGAAACAGTGGCGCATATATATATATATATATATATATATATATATGAATAATGGAATACTATTCAGCCATAAAAAAGAAGGAAATCCTGCCATTTGCAACAACATGACAGGCCCTAAGGACATTATGATAAATGACATCAGTCTGAGGAAGACAAATAGGGTATGATCACTTATACATGGAATCTAAAAAACCGAACTTAGAGAAACAGATTGGTGATTGCTGGAGGTACAGAGTGGAGTGAGGTCAGCGAAAGAGGTGAAGGTGATCACAGTACATAAACTTCTAGTCATAATAAACGTCCTAGGAATATAATATACAGCATGGTGACTATAGTTAACAACACTGTATTGTACATTTGAAAATTGCTAAGAGAGCAAACCTTCGACGTTCTTATCACAAGAAAACAAATTTTGTAAATATGCATGTGATGGATGTTAACTCGATTTTCCGTGGTGATCACTTTACAATATACACATATATCAAATCATTAAAACTAATACAATGTTATATGGCAATTGCATCTCGATTTTTAAAACAGGTAAGTGAAAGCCACTATGCATAGGAATCACAGGAAGATACAAAATTATTTCATATGCTTGCCCTCAAGCCAGTCTCAGGATACCATTGCTCCAAATCCCATTGCTTACCGACACTTTATTGATGGTGCCTTTTTACTTGCAGCTCTTTGACTTTTTTTTTTTTTTAAGATTTTATTTATTTATTTGACAGAGAGAGAGACAGCCAGCGAGACAGGGATCTCAAGTAGGGGGATTGGGAGAGGAAGAAGCAGGCTCCCAACAGAGGAGCCCGATGCGGGGCTCAATCCCAGGACTGTGGGATCATGCCCTGAGCCAAAGGCAGACGCTTAACGACTGAGCCACCCAGGTGCCCCAGCTCTTTGACTTTTTAGCCTAGGTTCTTAAGAGGCCAGAAAATACACTGCATTGGAAAACAGTAATAGACAAGCATGGAACAGAAACCCTGCAGTGAGAACGTTTTCAAAGTTCTACAAAACGACTCTGCATCCACTCCACCATCTCCCACTTCTCCACCTAGGTGCAGTCATCAATCCAGAAATCTCCATCGCTGGAAAAAAAAAAAAGTACTATGGCAAGAAACAAAGGAAGCCTGACAGCCACAAAGCCTGCCTCCCACCAAGTTAGGAACAGAACGCCTTGGTGGGAGGGAGGGGGGCAAACAGTGACCTTGCTGGCCCAAAGGTATGCCATGGAAACCTTGGTCCTGAGAAGAACCTTGAGCAGACTCCCTCTTCTGCAGACACGAACCCCCAAACTAGTTCTGAGCATGCCGAAGGCTCTTGTGCCAGGGGGCGGGGTTTGTGATGCAGGGCTTGCTGCTTGGCAACAAGCATGGTGCTCCACAAACTTCTAAACAACAAAATAACACGTGATTGTTTCCCCTGTGGGCAATATAATAGCACCGGCTAACGGCTTGCGGTTTAAATAAAGAGGCCCAGTAAAACTACGGGTTCTGTTCACAGTAGCAGCACAAGCTCACCGATCAAGGAGTTTAATTTCTTTTCTACTGTTGCGAACAAACTGACAGTATAACATTTGCTTCCCATTCTCTAAAAACACTTTCAATTTCAACGACAATGTGCACACTGTCATTATAGTCTGTTTTGAGAAACAACTCCTAGACTTTGGAGGAATGACAGGAGGGGGTGGGGAGAGAAGACATGGACCAAGTATACTCAAATAACGGAGACAATTTTTAGAGGCCAGGTATCTAAAAGTAAAGGGTTCAAAATAACATGATTTGTTAGCACATGGCTTCTGTGAATAGCCAACCATATTTTTTTTTTCCTTGCCTACATTCCCAAGTTGGTTTCATAGAAGGCTTTATTGTCATGCCGGAGCATTGTTTTGCATTAATTTCTATGACAAGGAACCCAAAACACATGGTGCTGAGAGTAACAAAACAGAGTTAGGGAAACAGTCATGACTTGGCACAAAGTGTGACAAGCTGTAAAAAAGGGAATGTTTCAATATCTGAAGTGGTGTTGACTTCCTATGAACAACCTTTTCTCTTCTAAACAGTATCATATTCTTTTCAAGCACATTTAGAACGCAAGTCAAGCTGTGTTTTATTTTTGATTATAATAAACACAGTCAGTTTCCTGTAACAAAGACATAGTAGTGGTGACCAGTTGAAAGCCAAAGTATACCACCATAAGCTGGGCGGGGGGTGAGGTGGCGGGGCCTGGGGGATGGGGAGTCCACAGATAAAATAAAAGAGCAGCCGTCTGGAAAGTTCTCTTAAAAAGAACATAAAAAGGCACTGTTTTCTTATGCGACCAACACAGAATGCCAAAATATCTAGCTAGGCTCTTTTTGTTGTTGTTGTCACTTATGGCAATTTGTAACTAAAAATAGCAAATCCTTCAAAACAGTGGGCTCTCCTATTTGTGTGTGTGTTTTTTTTAAATCTCCCTAATAAAACTCAAAAACTTTGGACAGTGCTTTAATGCAATTTCTCATAGAAGACTCGTCTACATGACAGCTTAGTATGTTTATCAGAGATCTAATCAAACTGTTGTCTTAAAATGATCATTTAAAAATGTTTCTAGAACTAGGTGAAGGGGATGAAGAGGTACAAATTTCCAGTTTTAAAATAAATAAGTCATGGGGTTGCAAAGTGCAGCATGGGGAATATAGCCAATAATACTGTAAAAACATTGTAGGGTGACCACACTTATTGCAGTGAGCATAGCTTACTGTATGGAACTGCCTGTCGAATCACTCTGTTGTACACTTGAAACGAATATAACATCGTGTGTCAATTATGCTCCAATTTAAAAAGTTTATAATTATGCATGCATTTAGATTATTGACAAAGGTGAAATAATAGTTTACAGTGAAATGTCTACAGATAAAGTTTATAAAGCTTTCATGATTAAATTGAATTCCTGATTTCAAATTTATTAGGAAATAATGTAAATCACCTTACCATTTCTTGAACTAATGATTTTTCATAATCAAGCTCACGTAGTAATTTGTCTCTACCATCAATTAGCTAAAAGAGAAGAATATTACATTTTGATTAAAGAACAGAACGCCTAAAATTCCTCCTCAGTAGAATTTAACAACACATAGTTTGACTTTAAACAGGAGAAAAGGGGATCCTAATATGAGTTAGAAAATTTAAACGTCTGTAGATTATCATGTAATAATAACACATTATGATATAATTACTGTATTTTTGCTAGAAAAGTAAGCAAAATATACACAGGAAATGCCAATTTATTTACAATCTTCCTCACCCTACCCCAACGAAACGTGACATGGATATATGATAAAGCAAGCAGAGTCTGCCAAGAAGGGCAATTTTGTTTTCTTCTTTATAGGACCCATTTCTTTTATCTTAGATTTTTGTGTTCTATTTCTATGCACATCAAACTGTCTTCATGCCAACTAAAAACAGCCATCAAAGAGAGTACACTGTAGGGCCACTGCCCTCCTATGACTTACTTCGGTATCTTCAATGATAATTTGCCTTTTATATATTTATATTTATATTATATTATATTATATTCACTGATATAATAGAATATAACTGACATATATATCATGATATATCTTATCAATGACATATAATATCATATGTTGTGTATTATATATCATATATCAGTTATATATATCATATAATATATATCAGTTATATAATATTATATGCATAAATTATATGTCAGTTATATACAATGATAAACTTCAAACCTTGGTTCTGACATCCACTCAATTAATTCATATATTCATTATTTAATACACATGTATGGAACACCTTTTAGACGCCAGGAGGTCTTTGTTCGTCTATGGACGTACAGAAATGGAATAGAACAGACCCCTTCCTCTGGAGCCTCTATGGTATGGTAGGAGAGCAATGTGAACAAATGACCATAGTACATAAGAAAATATGTTAATAAATCACATTTTCAGGTGGTCAAAAACAGAGATCCACATATCCCAGCAACCAGTCATAATCAGACATAACAGGAGAGGTACTGTTTGACAATGGTCTTGAGGAATACGTGCAATAAGTTGGAGAAGGAACAAGGCAGAGAGATCAGCAAACAAAATAGCGCAGCAACTGGAGAGGAACATGGAGTTATGGAGGACTTGGGGAGGGCTTGCTGTTGGGGGACCCAGGGTGCAGAGAGACAGCAGTGGCAGGAAAGGAAAGGAGGAGGGTTGGGTGACAGTAGGAGAGGCCTTGCTCCCCACAATCAGGGGTGGAAGGCGGGGTGATGCAATGAGTGGAACAGTAGTCTGTTCAAATCGGAGCTCTGCTCCTTCCTAGCTGTGTCAGTCAATGAAGTCTCTGCTTCAAGTCTTAGTTTTCTTGTCTGTAAAACTAAGAAAATAAAACCTATTTCAAAGAGTTGTTCTGGACAGAATTTAGCTGTTTCTGACACCTGAAAATCCCTCAGTGTATTTTTGCCTGGTCTGATTTTATACGGTAGGCAATGGGGAGCCATTGAAAGTTTTAGCACGTACAATTAAGGTAGCTATGGCAGAGTGTGGACTTGTAAAGGGATGAGGGTGGAGACAGGAAAATGAAGTTCGAATGCATGGAAATGATGAGAGCCTCAAACAAGTTTGTAGCAATGCTGTGACAAGAGAAGGGGGATTTCAGATCAATTTTGGAAGGAAAATCTACAGATCGAGTGATCAACTAGATATAAGGAATAAAGGAGGGAGTAGAGAATGACCCTTGATTTCTCCTCTGTTCTTCGGGATTGAGGACAATGTCATTCACGTAAATGGGGGAACACAGCAGAGTCCAGATTCAAGGGGTAATGAGTTCAGGTTTTGACAGTGGGTTTGATGAATATGTAGAACATTTTTTCAGCAAATATTTTTTAGGGCTGATGACTAAGAATATAAACAAGACAGTTCCTGCCCTTAAGACCTGCGTCCCAGGTACGCAGGGCCACAGAGGGAGTTTCTAATTACCATAGGAAATGGACGGGGGCTGTCAAAGTGCATGTAACTTTGAAATTAAGGATGAAAACAGAGTTGAAATTAGAGACGTGGTGGTCAGGGTAATGATGAAGCGGGAAAGAAAGTTTGGAAGTCACTGGTAAACAAGTGTGCCAGTTATGCGGAGAGGCTGAAGTCAGCTAGAGAGAAAACGAGAAAGATCAAGGATAAATAGAATTCCCAAGAATAGCATTCAAGTGGAAAATGGAGGAGGAGAAGCCACTGACCGATGTTGCTTAGGAAAGAATGAAGAATTGTGTGAAGAATCAGAAGTGAGCATTTCTGCTGAAGACTCCGTGAAATGGCAGGTAGTCCTGTCAAAAACAGCAGAAAATTCAGGAAGGAAAAAATCTAAAAAGGATTGAAGGCAATATGGATCTCACTGTGACTTTATCCACAGCATGGGGGGAGTAAAAAGGGGGCTGGTAAGCACAGATTTCTTTTAAATAATATTTGAAATGTAAATGGCAATGGGTTGGGGGTGATTAGTGTCAAGGGATATCACCAAGACAATGGTTTCATTATGTCTCTAGGCTAGAGGGAAATTTTTAAAGTCATAAGAGAGAAAGGGGCTGATGAAGAAAGTTCCAGAAGAGGAGGTAGGAAGAGATAAGTCAGGGAATAGCTGGAAGGATGAGTCAGGGCAAAGAAGAATGATTCTCTTCAGATAAAAAGGAGTAAAGGTAAGGCTAGGTAAGCTAAGTGACAGAGTAAGAGAGTGCAGAAGGGAAAAAAAATTCCAAGCGTCCGCCATGTTTTCTGTGAATTAGGAAGTAGTGTGGAGGATGGAATATGGGACTTGAGAAAAGTAGCGGAGATTAGAAGAGCTGTAGGGGGCAGAAAGAAAGGCTGCTAATTAGATCTAAGTGAAATGATAGGCAGAGAGAGGGTGCAGCTACTCTGGGTTAAAGCCCCATACTCTTGGAAATGCCACCAACAGGCAAGGATTGGCCCATCTCGGCCAGAGCAGGGCTGGAGAACAGTGGGGACTGACTAGATAAAGGCCTCCGAAGGTGACACTGTGGTATAGTTGATGAGGTGGGAGGGTGGATGGCAGGCTTAGGGAAAGTGTGGAATCAGGTGGAAGGAAAGGAAAAGATTTTGTATTGAGTCATCATAGTTGGTCTGAAAAGGAATGTCACCAAGTTTCCAACTGGTGTCAATTACCACAAACACCAAGACCATTACCCCAACCCTTCCTGTCTCTTTAGATCACTCTTCATCAACGACCTCTTCTGCTATACATCTCCCTGCTCATTCTTCTTTCTACTGGCATCATTTAAAAATATTCTAGTTTCTTTAAAAAAATTCCTCGCTCAGCCCCATGTCCCTCTCCAACTATTCCCCTATGTCTCCCTGACCATCCACAGCCAAACTTCTAGAGAGTTGCTCACGCTCACTGTCTCTCCTTCTGCATTCACCCCACTTCTCAACTGCTCCGACCATTCCAGGAAAATGACTTCCATTAATAACACCAGGATCACTTCGTTGCCAAAGCTAATTGCCTAATCTTCCCTTTGAGCCTTTAGCACAGCCAGCGGGACACACTGCAAAGGAAACTCTGCTTCCGTGATGTCCCCTCTCTGGCTTCCCCCACTGCCTGTTCTCATCTTCATTCGAATGCTCTCCAGCCTCAATTTCTTCTTTACTTCTCCTGCCTTCAACCTTATCAATGACTGTAGCTTTTACTGCCTAACCATCCCCGGAATTCATCCTTCCCGACCATCCCTAGTGTTACTGTACTCTTTCTGTTTCAGATTACACTTTCCCTGGTCTATCCAAGTAACCTCCTAACTGGTCTTTCTGGCTCCAGATTTTGCTCCCTCCCGCTCATTTTCTTTCTGAAACATGAATCTGATCCTTCCCCGATGTTCAAGGCTCCCCATGCACTCAGAAGACAATTCAAACCCTTTGGCATGAGTACGAATTCTCTGCCATGAGCCCTGCATCTTGCCACTCCTTGCTCTCACATACCCCTGAGCTCTAGCAACTCACATGCACTTACTTTCCTTCTGCATGTTGCTGCCCCCCCTCACTTCGCATACCCCTTTCCTGGCTTACCAGAACCTCTCTTCTGGTAGTCAACTCAGAGTCCCCCCTCCAACCTTCCCGGGTGCCTTACAATCCATACGGTGCTTCCCCACGTGGCCCACAGCAGTCTATGCTGCCCTGCATCCTGATGCTGACCACAGCCTGGGCTGTCATCTCTGACCTCTGGCTGACTCCCTCCCAGAAGGAGAACCGCATTATGGCCACAGCTGGAATATAGATCCAGCTGTTATTAGATTATTGGAATTTAAACGTGAAAGTCACTGAATATCATAATAGACAGTGCTTTAAGCCCTGATGGGTGGCAAGAGATCCGCCCACCCCAATACAGGCCATTTTCAACTTGGTTTTCATTGAATTCAGGGTTAAAAAAGAAAACATGTGTCTTATCCAGGGGCTTCTGAGCTGCTTACCCCTCTCCCCTCTCCCTGCCCCAACACAAATTCTCATAGCTCACCAGATTCCAACCTTGCTCTTTAGCCATACCAAATCACAATCAAGTCCACAAACATACCTCACAGTTTCTGCATTCATGCTCTGTACCCAGCTTTCCGCCCCCCTACCTACGTGGAAAGATCAGCTCCAGTGAAGGAGTATGAAATAGGTGTGGAACTGTGTGTGAAGCCTTTCTAGAACCTTCCAGGTAAAGCTAGACATCTCTCCTCTGTGTACATACTTTCATTACAGTCCACATCACACAGCCAGGGTTTTTGTCTCTCGCTCTAGACATCATCTGCTCTACAGCAGGCTCGTGTGTGTGTGTGTGTGCGCGCGCGTGTGAACCTGTGTGTGTCTCAGGAGTAGCACAGAGCCTGGCACTAAAAGGCATATAATAAACATTGCTGAATTAATGGATTTAGTGGAGAATATTGGAAACCAAACCAGTAAACATCAGCTCTCGTTTGTTCAACAATTCCTTATGTGCTTTCCAGTTGACAAAGCACTTCGATGTGCATTATCTCATTCTCTCCTCACAGTAAGCCTGTGAGACACAGGAAGAAAGATGAGGCACTGGCCCAAGGGACCACAGAGGCAGAAATGGAAGAGGAACCCAAGGTTCTAGATTCTTTCTGCTCAATACCAAATTGTGCCCATACTCAGTGCTTCTGTGGAAGTTCAGTACGTACAAAGAAAAAAAGAAAAGAGAAACGATTTAAAAAATGATCAGACTATGGATCTGTTATATTTGTTTAGAAGAGAGGTGTGAATTAAAAATATGGTGCAATATATATTTAATTTTGAACTTTATAGTAGCCTTGTTAAAAAAGGTTAAAGAAACAGGAGAAATAAATTTTAATATATTTTATTTATCCAAATATCCATTCAAAATATTATCATCTCAATGTGTAATAATTAAAAAGCAGGCATGTATTGCATGGTGCACTGGGTGTTATACACAAATAATGAATCATGGAACATTGCATCAAAAACTGGGGATGTACTGTATGGTGACTAATATAACAAAATAAAAATTATTTAAAAAAATAAAAAATAAAAAGCACTGCTGCAATATTTCACTTAAACGAAGCCTTTGAAACCCAGTGTGTACTTTTCACATACAGCACATCTCAATTCGGGGGCTAAAATTTCATCGGAAATACTTGATCTGTGTTTAGATTGCATGAAGTTTACTGAAGAAAAAGCAGAGTCCCATACCAAGTTATTTAAAATATACATAAAGGTTTTCCAATACACTGAAACAAGTATCAGTTTTTAAATTTAAATTTAAAAAATAAAATTAAATATAATTAAAAATTGAGTTCCTCAGTTGCACAATTCATGTGCTGAACTAGCCACCTGGGGCTACCATTGGCAGTGCGGACTTAGGAACGTGAGGATGCATTTAACTGAAATATTTAAGCTCACACAAGGTATAATGCGTCATTCGAAGGGGAATGTTTCTTTCTAACTGATGGCTTCCTGGTCGGATTTTTTGCTTTAATTTCTTGTGCTCTTCTCAGAGAAGGGTAAGCTTACACAACTCATCTCCCCCAGTGACAGGACAGACTGAACAGGTTTAGTAACATTTCAACCTTCCGTGGAGGTTAAGTGACACCAGAAAGCCGGGACTTCATTTTCAACTGTAGACATGGTTGCCTAGAAAGTTAAACTTGTCTGCCCACAGACTCTAGCTTTCTCTGTGAGGGTGGGACTTGGACGTCACCACTGCAAACAGCGTGAACTGCAAGAAAAAGAACTCGCTCTGCAAACCCGTGATGGGTTTGGTTATCAGAGAAAACATCTCCCAACTCTGACCCTTCGGGGTAACCAAGTCTTTAAAAAATAGTTCTTGGGGCGCCTGGGTGGCACAGCGGTTGGGCGTCTGCCTTCGGCTCAGGGCGTGATCCCGGCGTTATGGGATCGAGCCCCACGTCAGGCTCCTCCGCTATGAGCCTGCTTCTTCCTCTCCCACTCCCCCTGCTTGTGTTCCCTCTCTCGCTGGCTGTCTCTATCTCTGTCAAATAAATAAATAAAATCTTTAAAAAAAAAAATAGTTCTTAAAAGTAATTTTATCAACAACCCAAAAATACCTGAACTGGACAATCAGGTTGACATTTGGACCTAAACTTGGGCACAGGTGGCCGTTCGTTGGGCTCTGGAAATGCGGCTAGTGCCTCTGAGGGACTGAATGTTTAATTAAAACTGAATGTTATCCAGTTTTAATTAATTTTCATTTTAAAACTGGCACTCGATTCAGTGAGTGGAGAGCATCAATGTCTATTTAGAATAAGTCAGGGATGTAAATACACGTTTTCACCTGTAAATTTCCTGAACTCTAAACACATTCTCATTCTATGAATCACTCAAGGAGCATTTGTCTGTGCACCAGGCACGGTGCTCAGCACTGGGAATATACCAGAAATGGATATGTTATACCATCTCTGCCCTCTGAGGCGTGCAGGACGGCAGGGAAGTCTGCCCATCGCTGAATATGTGTTGATAGTTAGGATGGGACGCTACCACGGAGAGCTAAGAAAGCCCAAAGCAGGGGCGCCCAACCTGTACCACTGTGGTCCTCCTGCCTCGGATGCCCTGGGAGATCTTGACCTTGCTGATACCAAAAGAATTCCTCTTCTAAACGCAGATTTCCAGCATAGCATAAGCCCAGTTCACGCGCAAACAGAAAAATGAGCATGAAGCCACATCTGGGCTGAAAATAAATTGCTCGTTCTTAATAATAGAATTCTCCCCCTAGCCCATCTTTGGACCCTCTGTGTCATAGAACTTTTCAGTTCCTTATAGTCAACAAGGTAGACACTCAGTTATCCCAAAGAAAAGAAGAATCTGTACATTAATTCATTTTCAAGACGGAATCCTTACTTATTACAAGACCCCATCCAAGTCATGGGAGAGATTAAATATGGAAATGGACTTTTCTCTACACCCCCAAGACAAGCGGGACACAGTGTTATTTCACTCGTCGTGCTGATATTTCAATGTAAAAGAGTCATTCGTCAATGGAAAAAGTTACAGTACCTTTTGAATAGTTTGATGATTCTTTTCTGCCTTCTCTTTCAGACTTACAATTTCATCTTCTGTAAACAAAAGGAAAGAGAGGCCAACCATGAAATTACAAGCTTATGGCCCTGTATTCAAGCTCCCTGCTTCAGGGCAGGCAGGCATGGTGGACGCAAGTCCTAGCAGGATTGTGACCTTCACAACTGCTCTTGACATTCACAGCCTTCTTCCTGCTGTTCAGATGGCTGGTCAGATAGGGATTAAGAACTAAGTTCAAGATCCAAGTGTGGCTGAGGGCTGAAAGCTTTTCATCAATACTAGCAATGGACATTTTTGCTGTTAGAGCCAATGCAAAGTGCTTTCGCAGGTGGCACTTTATGACTCGGTAAGAACTACCAACGACTGAAAAAGCAGTATCACACCACGTTAGAAGGGAAATGAAACTACACTGGCATGGTGTAATTTATATTCAAGGGATATTGTAATCTATCTGATTTCATCAATATTTTGCTCTAAGTTTTTTTTTTTATTACTTTTCATCACTGCAGGTAAGGGGAACAATCATGTAAGTAACAGAAATACAAAGGTAACAGTAAGTGAACAAATACTTTGAAGCACTCTAGCTTTGGTGATTTAAATGGAACTTTTACCAACGTCTATGGTATGTAAAAAACGGGAGTATGAGGGATGCACATGAGGATTTGTACTTTAAATTTGGATCCAAAATTGAAGATAATTCAGTAGCAAGTAGTGGCATATTTTTCTGAAGGGCTAACTCTGTTTCTCCACAAAGCATACCCCAGTCCGTGTGCTCAAGTATTTAAAGGTGGTAAATTTTAGATGATTAAGCAAGCATATGAAACAGAAATCAGCAGAAGTCTCTATCCAGTTATAATATTTCTAAGTGAAATAGAGCACTGCTTAGTACATTTTTCCAAGGTCAGTGCTTGTCTTGGGAAGGAAAAAAAACCCACCCTGAGTTAGAATGGCATGGCTTAAGAACACAGCCACAAATAAACCCTCTTTCCCAAGCGAGGAATGCCATCTTTAATGAAAATCAGAGATGGCTATCAGACGGACCTTATACATGTGAATAACCAAGCACACGTATGTTTGGTAAAGAGAAACACCGCTATGGGTTTTACGAAGTGCCCGAAACATCGGGTTTTCTTGAAATGACTGTAAAATGTTACCTAATACTGAATTTTCCTTTAGATTGAGTCGGATTGCTTCTTCGAGTTCTGAAACGATCTGAATCAGTCTCTCGTTTGCCACTTTGTACTCCAAATTTTCCCTCTCTAGAGCCGTCTCTTTGGCAAAAGTGTCCTGAAAGATGGGGAATTCCGTATTTCTAAGCAGAGAGCCAAGGATTTAAATATGCAACACAAGACAATACAGACGCAGAGGAGCTATCATATAATTTTCTGAATTCTATTACACACTTATAATATGAATAGTAAAAAGGAAGGAGATTAAATAGAGCTCGCTGGAAGAAAGGCTGCAGTACATTCTGTACAAAGACCACAGCACATGGGGACATTTTATTGACAGGAATAATGCATATCATACTGTTTGTGTGCCCTCATCATTCAGGTCAATTCATTATGGAGGCTGCGTCCGGGGAGGCAGCTGGGGCCCCTCCACCCACACTTCCCTCTGTGTGTGTCTGAAGCGCTGTCCGCCTGTAACTAGGCAGGCTGGGGGGACCAGGACGGGCAGCGCCAGGGGGTGGCAGAGTGCACGGCTAAGGAGGGGGGCTTGTTGCCTTTGTGGCATTTCCCAGTGTCAGCGCTGCCAGTGTCACGAGGAGCACATCACATGTCAAAGTGGTGACGTTTTCAGGCTGGGAGCCGCATGGAGTCCATCAGGCGCACGGATATCCACACAGTTGGTTTTCGGCTGGGTGGGGGAGCCACCCAGAGGCAATTCATATTCTGAACATTAACGTGGCTTTGCATGCCTGTCACACGGGGGGCTGTGCAGGCGGTTAATGCTATTGAAGACTTCGGTTTAAATCTCTATGCAAACAGCGATTACCTTGTAAGAAGGTTTCAGGATAACTTACAACAAAGGACTTTAAAGTTATAGTTTTAGTAAAGCAAACTCATTTACATTTTTATTATGTGCGTCTTTTGTTTAAATCTTGCCATGTCCATTATGGGAGAGGCTTTTTCTTACGCGATAGAAGCTTATTGGGACAGCTACTCTTCCTTTCTTCTTCGTCTTCTTGTCTGTTTCAAAGCTATTGAAAAACATCTGAATATACCCTCGCTTATGGCTGTCGACATTTTAGTGCCACACATTTTTTTTAAAAAAATTAAGATGTAATGGATTGGGGAAGCTGGTGCAGAACTTTTTACTTCGTGATGGTAAAATACTAAACAATTACGCCATCTCAAAATATTAAGGAGTAGGCTGAAAAGTCATTATATTATTATGCTAAAAGAGACAGAAGGTTCTATATGCCTTGCTTCAAAATTCATATGGATAAGAGAAATGCTTTTCAACTTTAAGGTAACCTTCAGATGAATTATAACATGCTCTTTTTGCAGCAATGCCATGATTGCTGATACACAAAAAGATCTTCTCTCAAAAACAAAATCTTCCCTCCCAATATACTGGGTTCCTTTTGGAATGTTGTTTTTATTTAACTTTAGAGAGCTCTGAAAGTAAAGTATTTGAATGTTTTACCCTGTGACCATAATGGCACAAAAGAAAAATAAGTGGCTACAATTTTTGCAGTACATTTAATAAACGCAGTACATTCAATAAGAAGCCACCTACTAATGAAGTTAGTCATATCAGAGTTAATTTTTAAAACAATGTTAAGCTTTGCATTAAACCCAATACAAATCTTCATGATTTTGATCTACCATTTCACTTACATTATTTGAGCCCAACTCATTCTTAATTAATGAGAACTAACAAAAATGATAGTTAATAAACAGTGCTGTTTTAATAAAGGAAGGATCCTTTATTAGTCATTAATTTCTAGTCCCACATGGTTCAACTAGAAATCATCACAGAATGTACTTATAGCCTACAAAGGGCTTTTTAAACAAACAAACAAACAAACAAACAAACAATATTTGTCTCCAAAGACTTAAGCATACATTTCCTAACGGGTACCCACAGCGGATGACAGGAGCTCTCATTATCATAAACTAAACAAGAACTATTTGAATTAATCACACGAAGCATAAAGTGTATAAATGGTAGCAGCTAATACCTCAATGCGTTTTCTAAAACTCTCATATAAAAGCAGGAAACAAGGAAAACACATTCAACTGGACGGTTTTTCCTCTTTGGCATCTACAGCCCCCTTTCTCGTGAGGTTAATCTTTAGCTCTGTCCCCACCATCTGTCAGCTGCAGGAACTGCACGTAATTAACTATTCAGACTCCCACAGCAATGAGGACACTCATTAGCAAAATGAACAAAGGGATAGTTCTGGGCTGCCACGGTCATCTGTTACACTCTGAGTGGCAGGTTTTGTGGTGGTGTTCCTTCTACCATCTGCCCACACTACTAGTTTTTGGTTTATTTAAACCATGAGACTTCTTTAAAATAAACTTCGTTGATAAACCAAGGTTAAAAAGGATGGAGATCATTAAAAGGTGGTTAACTAGATGTAGCTATTTAAAGCCGCATTATAGCTGAGGAGAGATTGTGTGTGAGCCACGATCATTCTGGAATTTTAAATTTCTGAAGGAACTCGCCAATGTAAGGTTTTTCTCTCCTGTTGGGAAAACGAGCACTTCCGGCGGTGGCTTATGCACTATATCTTGGATGAACATTCACGAGATGTGCAGAATCACCGTTCCCTGGCTTCAAAATCCTAAATAGATCTTGAAAGCATCGTTTTTGAGAACCTGGTATACTGCAGCGCCTTGCTACTCCAAGTGTGGTCCATAGACCGGGAGCCCGGCATCACCCCGGAGCTTATGGGAAAGGCAGAATCTCAGGCCCCAGCCCAGACCTACTGTCAGAATCTGTGTCTTAACCGGAGCCACGGGGGATCCAGACGCACAATAAAGTCTGAGGAGGACTGTTTAGATCCCCGCATGTGCCTCTCAGCAGTCTTCCTCCTGCCATATTGGTGTCTCAATTCTGCAGCTCCCCGTACAGTACTTGGACATCTCAATTTGCTGCTGGGGGGTGCAGTAGGGTTCTGATGCATGCCCATGCTGCCTGACAGGGAGAAGAGCAGGTGCTCTCCCAGTGAGTGACAGCCAGGAAAGTGGCGCACTGGGGCAGTGCAGCCCTGCAGAGCTGCCACTCTTGACAGACAGCTCTGTTTCAGAGCTGTCAGCAACAGGCAGTTATGTTCCCTTCTGGGGGGCGGGGGGGGGAGGATGGTTGCAAAGCTCATTTATGGGAGGGTAAGGGAAAAAATGAAGTCTTTTCAAAAGGGACAACTCCAGTTGCAATGAAAACGCACGGGTGTGTGCGCAGGCATACGCATGCAAACACGCGCATGCGCTCTGACAGGCCAGCCTCCGAAGCAATCCTCAAGGGGACTCATCAACGGACAGGAGAACCACAGTGACACGCGGTTAAGTCACGACGGTTTCCCACAGAACTAAACTGGAAAAGGTGCTTAGTCCTTGAATGACGGTGCTCGGAGGGACATCCAACATCAAGCCTGGAGAGATGAGGCTTCTATAACTTGAAAGCGCTCCCTTTCCTGATTNAGGGACATCCAACATCAAGCCTGGAGAGATGAGGCTTCTATAACTTGAAGAGCTCCCTTCTGATTTCCATATTTTGTTATAAATGTGATTTAAGCTAGCTGTTTATTAAACTTTCCCTTTGCGATCACATTCCCATCAGATTTTTCTCAAAAACCATTCTAGAGAGATATTATGACTACTTACTATGAAGCTATTCCTGTAATTTGACTGTCAGTAAGAATGAACTGGAGTGTTCCCCTATTGCTTACTCAGCTTGCTTAGTTCAAGTGGTTTCAAGTTATCTCCATTGTGACTTTGAAATTCTCCAGTTGGTTCTCCAAATTTTTTTCCAAATCTAATCTCAGGTGCTTGGTGTCTCAAACTTTTTTATACCACCAGAGGGAGCAGTTGCATAAGATGAAATTTCAAATTGAACAAGATCTCTTCCAGAACCTGGGTGGCATGGAATTTCAGGAAATCTTAGAGGATTAAAAAAAGAAAAGTATTCTCCATAGATTTATTTTATATAATTCATGATCTGTTTTGTGGCCTTCATGCACCTCCCTCAAATCTTAGGGTATTTAGAGAAACTGTGATGTGGTCTCCCTGGGGACAAGTTTTCGTGGAATAACCAGAGTATTGAGGACGCCTTTCTGAACCAGCGAACTCCCTGCCCATACAAAAGCAGGGTAGAACCCCCCCAACTCCCTTGTCCTCACGAAGCCACTACCCATTCTCATTTCCTTCCCCTCTGGCGTCAAAGAGAACTTAGAAATGTAAATGTTACAAGATAGACCTCATGTTTTAGTGTGAGGAGCTCAATTCCCGAATCAGGATGGTCTGAACTGGTCCTGAGGTCTGTTCAGAGCATTTCATGGAATGTAAACTGGATGGTCATAAGGACTTGTATATTTCCTCATGATAACTAAGGGTTTATATATTTAGCTTTCTTCAAAGAACTCAAAGCAATTCACATTCAATACAACAGGTATCCTTCTCACAACTATCCCTTTCAGCTAGGCAGGTATCACTTGGCACTTCACAAAGGGGAAATAAGAGGACCAAAATCACCCTGCCCATCTATGTTGGATATCTTTGACCAAGGCAAGATTAAAAGCCAAAACTATTACAGTTGTTTTAGTCCTTTCTATTAAATCATTGTCTCCAAAAGATAAGACTGGATTTAGACCCAGGAAAAGGTTAAAGTAAGTTCAAAAACTGGATGTGCTTCCTCCAAAGCAATCAGAATATGTAAAAAGAATTAATATTTAATTTTATTAGATCTATGCTACTAACACTTAATACTGTACTTAGAAGATACTCAGATGTTTATTTTTTAGAACATAAAGAATTATAATAGATTATACAAAGCAAACACTTCTTCACCAGTTAGTAAACAAAATCCTTCAGAATGATACAAGTGCAATTCCTTATCTCTCCTAAACTTGGAGTTTTAAATAAGATTACTGGTGGCGGCAGGGGCCCTGGGTGACTCGGTTGGTTAAGCGTCTGCCTTGGGCTCAGGTCATGACCCTGGGATCCAGGGATTGAGCCCTGCATCGGGCTCCCTGCTCAGTGGGGAGTCTGCTTCTCCCTCTGCCTCTGTCTCCACCCCTGCTCATGCTCGCTCTCTCCCTCTCTCTCTCTCTCTGTCTCAAATAAATAAATAAAATCTTTAAAAAAAGAAGCTTACTAGTATGGGATTTAGGCAAACCATAGATTGCTTTTAAAGGAACTGGCAATGGACAAATGTTTCTTCCTAGTGTTAACATTTGGATGTATAATTTTTCAGACCTTTTCTGTGCATATCTATGCATGTGTCAATATTTACGTGTGTGCGTATACCCCTGTATTAATAATATACTATTGTAGTCTATTTTATAAATACATATCAACTAGTTAATTTGGAAGATCACAGCCTTGACACCTTCTTGTAGAGCATAGAATTCTACCTCCTTTTGTGGGCTTCAGATTCAGCTCACATGCTGTCTTTACCACGTACTAGCTGTGTGCCTGGGGGAAGTCACCTAACCAGCCCGTCTGCTTCCTCCTCTGTAAACTGAGCCAGGAGATGAGAAGAGGTGCCACTGATGAGGCATGTGGTGCCTGCCAGTTGATATTCAAAAGATCCTTATACCTCTGGCCTCTCTGCTAGGCTCTCCGACTCAAACAATCAGCTTCTTGCTCTTAGGATCTAATAATAAAGACTCCTCTATGGCTCTCAACTGTGGTTGGGCCACAGCCAGTGGCTCAAAGATGACTTGAGATGAAAATGAATTCACTCTCAGTGTCCACACTGGAAAGCCCTTAAAATTCTCCTCCCTGACAGGAGCTTAGGCTCTCCTTGCTCTCTCCTTCCATTTCTGTACCCACCAGTCCTTTGTCCAAGTAGTAAACCAACTTCTGGCCTCCTTTGAAACAAGGAGAACTGAGGGAAAAACCCTTCGAGAATTTTCCTTGAAGGTCCTCCTGTTTCATGGTGCTTTCTGGAAGCCCTGATGTGGAGAGATTGCTTTGTGTCTTTCAAACTATCTAAATAGCAAAACACGGCTGGCGTCTCCAAAATTAAAACAAAAATCTACGTGCTCATCTAGAGTGGGACAATTTCTGCAGTGGGAAATAGGTTATTTTATTTCTATTATAAATAAAAATTGAGAACAATTATATTGCTCCCATTTATAATGATTATGGGTTTTCTGGAATATGTCATTGGGCAGAAAAGGGTTGGACTGGCTGATGAGTGGAGAGATGCCCAAGATATACCACCTGCATATCCTTTATTCTTGACCCAAACTTTTGGAAGGTTATAACTTTATTTACATATATTAAAATTAATTATTCATTGCTTTGAAACTTACAAGTCTTTGAAGTCTAGACTCTTCATATTGGTCTAGTTCTTCTCGTAATTCCTTAATAATTTCTTCTCTATCCTTCAGTTTTTTTAACAAAATACTCATTTTGACAGTAGTCGATTCTCGCACAAAAGTCTCTTTTTCCACCTCAAAGAATTGCTAGGGAGGAAAGCAGCATTAAAAATCAGACACTAAGCAAGCACCATCAGAAACTAGTTCATGTTTTATTTAAGCTACTGTCTCATAAGTCATCTTATTTTTGTAACTTGCACACAATTTTCAGGAAATAACTATATTTATATTGAATGATAACGCTGAAGTGCCATAGACTAGAACACATTATTCTATAAAACGCAAAGCATAATGTGGTACTCTAGCTGCATCGGCCACACAAGTAATCACAGTAAACCTTTTTTTTTTTTTTTAAAGATTTTNTACGCAAGCACCATCAGAAACTAGTTCATGTTTTATTTAAGCTACTGTCTCATAAGTCATCTTATTTTTGTAACTTGCACACAATTTTCAGGAAATAACTATATTTATATTGAATGATACGCTGAAGTGCCATAGACTAGAACACATTATTCTATAAAACGCAAAGCATAATGTGGTACTCTAGCTGCATCGGCCACACAAGTAATCACAGTAAACCTTAATTGTAACGCCAGGATCACGCCCTGAGCCGAAGGCAGACGCTTAACCGCTGTGCCACCCAGGCGCCCCCACAGTAAACCTTAATTGTAAATTCACATCATAGTTGTGAATGCCCTATTTCAATCTTCCCCTAGAAAGGAAGATAGCAAAAATTTGAATACCTAAAAAGAGAAGAAAGCTTCAACTGGGCAACTAATTCCCCCAGAGGTTTGGTATGGAGATGTGGAGGTAAGCACCATTTCTTTCCTTTTTTCCACAGAAAAGCTTTGCAGACCATTAATCTAGACAAACCAGGCTTCATTTGAAAACTTAAGAAACTGAGACCAAAGCAGAGGAAGATGCATTAAAATAGATTTTTTTTTCCCCATGCAAAGCTGTGGGTAATGAACCATTAGGCATTAACGTCAAGGTCTATATGCATAGCCATTCTAAAATTATATAATTCTAACATATCATTCAGTTCTCTCTGCATGGAAAAAAATGGCTATGTGTTTGCTTTTCTTAAAAAGAAAACAAATAAGCTGTTTTCTGATAACACTAATCAAATAGAAATTAAATGAAAAAAAGACACCCTCAGATTGGTTTGAGATGACTTGGTATGTTAGTTGATACTGTATATCACATATGGTGATGCCCGTATTTTAATTCATTTGACATTTAATTCATCTGGCTCAGTCGGTTAAGTGTCCCACTCTTGGTTTTGACTCAGGTCATGATCTCAGGGTGGTGAGATCGATTCCCTCATTGGGCTCTGTACTGGGCATGGAGCCTGCCTAAGATTCTCTCTCCCTCTTCCTCTGCCCCTCCCCTACTCACCCTAAAAAAAAAAAAAGATTTAATTCATTTGATCTTATATCATGAGCATGTCCCGTGTCATTAACATTTTACATAAATGTAATTATTGATGGTTACATCACATTCTGCTCTATAGAAATGCCATTATTTATATAATTATAATATATATATTTGGAGTTTTTCATTACACCATATCTTTATACCTGCACCTCTGTCCACATTTCTGATCTTTTTTTCTTGGCATAGATCCCTAGAAGTAGAATTCCTGGCCACAGCCTAGAAATATTTTAATGGTTTTGATTCATTTTATAAATTTCTTTTCAAAAAGATTCTGCAGTTTATAATCTAGCTCGAGGAAGAGAGTGTCTGTCTAACTACATTCCCTGAATCATTGTATATTTTCTGAGTCTTACTACGACAATATATGAACGTAGTATTTTATTTTTGTTTTAATCAGCATGTTTTACCTCTTTTTTCATTTATTTTTAATTTTTTTAGAAGGTTTTATTTATTTATTTGGGAGAGAGAAAGCACGAGACAGAGCATGGGCAGAGGGGGAGGGGCAGAGGCAGAGGGCGCAGCAAACTCCCTGCTGAGCAGGGAGCTGGAAGTGCGGCTGCACCCCAGAACCCTGAGATCATGACCTGAGCCGAAGGCAGGCAGACACTTAACCACTTAACCGATGGAGCCGCCCAGGTGCCCTGCCACCTCTTTTATTAAACAAGTAAACCCTACCCCTGACATGGGGCTCGGGCTCACCACCCTGAGATCGGGAGACGTACTCTCCCCACCGCGCCAGCCAGGCACCCCTGAATCAGCATGGTTTGACCACCATTCAAAGTGAATTTTTTTTTCATATGATATTAGATATTTATGCTCTATGTTCTGAAAAAACTCAGTTCTAATTATATGCCCTTTTACTGAGAACTCAAGCTGGTTTTAGAACTTCCATTGATCTCTTTAGTAGTTTTATTGATTAGCTTTCCTATTCCATTTGCTGGTGTGGAAGGGCCACTTCTTGACAGGCCGTTCTAAGCAGTTAGGTGCTTGCCCGTTTGCACTCAGTACCCTGAAGAACCACGTCCGTCACAAAAGCAAAAAGGGAAGAAACGCCTAGAAAAGGAACACGGTCACTTACTTACTTCCAGCATATAGAACTCTCATTTTCAACCCTGATATGTAAAATCATATTGTCCATCTTGAACTCTTTCGAGAATCACAGCATGATTTTGTTTTTATGTGTTCACTGCTAACATATTCGAGCGCAGGCAGATACAGGAAATGTAGCAAAACCTAATCACATCTGCTAACACACCTAATAGTATCTTTCGGGGTTAGATCTACAAATGAAAATTGTTCCACAATATATGATGAGCCCCGGCCAACTGAGGAGAATCCCATACCAAGGCAGAATCGAGAGTCAAGCTAGGAACAGAACGCTGACAGGGCCTACACAGCACTATT
This sequence comes from Ailuropoda melanoleuca, assembly GCF_002007445.2. Taxonomy (NCBI): domain Eukaryota; kingdom Metazoa; phylum Chordata; class Mammalia; order Carnivora; family Ursidae; genus Ailuropoda; species Ailuropoda melanoleuca. The sequence continues at coordinate 21,125,341 of NC_048232.1, forward strand.
GTAAAAATCAGCAGAAGAATATGCAGTACAGTGGGAAAAAGTGAAAGTAAAACAATCCACGTGACAATTCCAGCTTTTAAATTGAGCGATTGTAAAGAACAAGGTTGATTGTGCAGAGCGGGTTGGCCTGCACTGGCAGACCCGCTCGCTCCGTCACTTAGTGCCCTGTGCCTCAGTCTTATTATCTGTGAAATGGGATTGATAGCAGTACCTTAAGTGCCGTGAGGATTACATAAGGCAATGCACCTAAACCATTTTGAATAGTGTTTACAACGCAATCAGCTGCCTGTAAGGATTACACTCTACCATTTGATTATTGTTCTGTCTTGTCATTCAAACCCAGATGCCACTTGCCCTGGGAAGCCTTAGCACCCCACCTGCCCACCTGCCCCCCACTGCTGTGTTCTTTCTGTATCTTGTCAACACTCCTCTTGGGTCAGTTCATTTATTATTTGTTTATTTGATCACTAATTTTTCATGTTCTGAAGATGCTGGATTTATTTTACTTTTAAAGATTTATTTACTTATTTTTTTAGAAAGAGAGAGAGAGTGGGAGTGGGTTGGGGAAGAGGGAGAGAATCTTAAACAGACTCCTCAGTGAGCATGGAGCCTGACACGGGGCTCGATCTCACGACCCTGAGATCATGACCTGAGCCAAAACCAAGAGTCAGACACTTAACCAACTGAGCCACCCAGGCGCCCCTATTTTACTTTTAAAAATCAGCAAAATAAAGATGCTTCTGGCAAGCTGGCCAAGTCATCTCCTCTGTAACATGACACAAACCACACTGAATGCTCATTTAAAATCCCCCCAGGACCTGGGCTGAGATGCTGCGTGAACTCAGCGGTACTCGAGTGAGCCTGCCTTTAGGAAGGACTCAGTCCCTCTGGACTTCAGGGCAGGGAAGGTCATGCCGTTCTTTGGAAGAACAAAAAGTTTTACTTCTGACATTTCATAAAATAACTGTAAGGCCCAAACACATTGGATTCATTTCTCTTCATCTCCAGGAATGTTTCTGATGTTCGACCAATGTTTATTGAACGAGCTGGACTCACGAGGAGATAGGCGGAAGGCGCTTTTATTTTTCTTCACCACCCTTCAAATCTGGTCTCCTGTCTCGTGTTTCTTACCTCTTAGAAGAACTCTAAGAGGCATTAGAAAGTGCCACAGCTTTTTTTTCTTGACTCTTAAATAACAACAACAAAACTGGATAAAGGAAAGAAAGATAGGAAGAAAGCGAAAGCCATAAATGAATGAATGAATGAATGACTAAATAAAATGCCCAAAATCTCAGTCCAGCCTCCTCTCACGCATCAAGGTTCCTGTCCTCCCCAGCTGTGGGCTCCCTTGGTCTTGGCATCCCGTGGTGGAGGAGAGGGTTTTCTTTTCTAGTACCCAGAAATCTGATCAAACACCAGCCCAGATGTTGCTGTGAAAGTTTTTTTTAAGGTGAGATTAAGATTAAAATCGATAGATGGAGTAAAGCAGATTCTGAAACTGGCTTTCTTTTCTAGTACCCAGAAATCTGATCAAACACAGCCCAGATGTTGCTGTGAAAGTATATTTTTAGGTGAGATTAAGATTAAAATCAATAGACTGAGTAAAGCAGATTACCCTCCATAATGTGGATGGGCCTCATCCAATCAGTTGAAGGTCTTTGGAGAAAGACTAAGGCCCCGGGGAGGTCGGGGGGAGAGGCAATTTTGTCAGCAGACTATTTTGGATTTGAGCTGTAACATCAACTCTTCCCTGGGTCTCTGGTCTGCTGGTCTACCTTGCAGATTTCAAGCTTGCCAGCCCCCATAATTGTGTGAGCCAATTCCATAAAATCAATCTCTCTCTTTTTCTCTCTCTTGCTCTCTATGGTTCTGTTTCCCTGGAGAATCCTGAGTAATATAATATCTACATCTAAAGACCATAAACGCACACTGATACCTCCAATTCCAATCTGACACCATGGCATTTATTACAGCCTCTCTCCTTTCCATAGCATAACCCCTCCTCTGGCAGTGGGGAAGGTGGCTCCCATGATGCTTGACACGCTGACGTGTTTGCTCAGTCCTCCCTTCATGTCACCCATCTCCTGACCAAATTGTGCCACCAAGAGCTTGCCTCTGAGGCAGGCAATGGGACAGAAAAGGCAGAAGCATGTCTTTGGTCTTTTAATTCACAATGGCAAGAAAACTTTATTTTGGAATTTAATTCCTTTGGTCCTGCAATTTTTCCTTCAGCATTTGAAAGTGAGGAGGAGCTAATATTCAAATCTCTGGCATGACTGTTGGCTTTTTATTATGTCATTTGGTCTCATGGGCAAAACCTCTTGACCAACAAAATTGAACAACACAGCTGGATATAATCTGGAGTGAGAAACAGACTAGAAAATGAATTCTTAGTATTAGATACAAAGTGACCTTGCTGTTAAATATAAATCATGTACTCCTCTGACCAGATGCCAAATCTCCCAAGGCACCAGCAGTCTCAGGATCCCCAGAGAAGTGTCTGGTATTGGGGGGGGGCTGCATCATGAAGGTGGGAGCACAGCTTTCCTCTCCCCAGGGCTCAGATACACAGCTAACTGATCATAGGCTAAATGATGAAGTTCAATGGGTTAAGAAAAAAAAAAGAAAGAAAGAAAAATCCAGGGAGGGGCGCCTGGGTGGCACAGAGATTAAGCGTCTGCCTTCGGCTCAGGGCGTGATCCCGGCGTTATGGGTTCGAGCCCCACATCAGGCTCCTCCTCCGTGAGCCTGCTTCTTCCTCTCCCACTCCCCCTGCTTGTGCTCCCTCTCTCGCTGGCTGTCTCTATCTCTGTCAAATAAATTAAATAAAATCTTAAAAAAAAAAAAGAAAAGAAAAAGAAAAATCCAGGGAATCTTGTTTCCTTCCATGTGAAGTGATACCCTCCACTGAGTTCTGACCCTGGAAGAAGAAACGTGGTCATATTTGGGCCATCCCCCTCCTCCTCCCTATCTCTTTGGGGTGAGTGCTGCGGGAGCCTGTGCTCTGCCCGGGGCAGGAAGAGACCCGCCCAGCCCAGGGCTGCCTCTGATGGGAGGCAAGTCTGCCAAGACTTGAGAGTTAGCACTAGGGAGCCTGCTTTTACAGGAAAGCAGATGATCTCCATCTGCGGGCTCCCTGACTTTATTTGTCACCTTGCCCAGAGCCTGGGTGGGGAAGAGCGGCATTATTTATCAAGCGTCACAAACACTGCAATAATGTTTAACTTGCAATGTGGTGAATCCATGCACGTTAGAATTCTACAGATTCTTTCATGTCTTCAACATAAAGTATTGATTCCTTAGCCTCACCTTCCTGCATCACCTCTCACTCCTCTTTCCAGTCCCCTGTCCTCCAGCCTTACCAAACCACCTGCAACTCCCTGACTGCCTCACACCTTAATGCCTCTGTTCCGTAAAATGGGCCACGTCCCTGATTCCTCTCACCCCGGCCCCCCAAACTTGCCGAATAGTCACCATCCTTCAAGGCTTAGTTCAGGAATCATCTCATCCTGAAAATTTCCCTTAACTACTCCCCCGACCCCCACAGAAGAGTTGGGCACCCATCAGGTGCAAACCTCGATTATGGATTGTAACTGCTAAATTTCTTCCCTCCCTCCTTCCCTCCCTTCCTTCCTTCCTTCCTTCCTTCCTTCCTTCCTTCCTTCCTTCCTATCTCTCATGGCTACTAGATTATGAACACCTTGAGTGCAAGGACTGCTTTTGTCTCTGCTACAAAATCAGACGATGCATGGATGACTGAACAATCGAGCGAAAGAACAGTTCAAGTCCTCGGCATCCTGCACAGCCACGTCCTAGGACGTTTTCACTAAGAACTCATGATCTATTGCCAGTACCATGGCATAGGTCAAGTTCTTTGGCACCTTTCTTGGTTATATTCAGGCCTCCATCAGCAAAAATTTGTTGACTATCTATGATGTGTCTGGCTCTCTGCTAGGACCATAGTACAGAGACGAATACAACTTAGTCCTGGTCCACAGGAACAAAGATTCTAGAGTAAGTACAGACCAATCCACAAGTGGGCAATTGTGATACAATTCAGTGTGTCAATTATCCAGGAGAGAAAGAGCATTCCAGCAAGAAGGGACATCACGGGACAATTCCAGGGAGGTGACTAATAACTTGAGGCATGCGGAGAAAAGCAGGTGACGCAAAGAGCTCTGGATGACTGGAGGGTAAATTTTTCACCAAGAAGGGGAAGGAGATAAGAGTGGAGAAATATAAGGGCCTTCTGGGCCATGCTGAAGGCTCAGAAGTCACCCTACAGTTACAGAGACGATGCTGAGGGGTTTCAAAACGAGGCAAGATGTGAAGGGATTTTTTGTTTGTAGGGCTGCTCACTTGGCCAGGCAGACACAGTACAGAGAGCAGATGGGATAAGGGGGTGACAGCCACGGGCCAGGCAAGCAACGCTGACTGCCTGACCTAGTTCTGTGCCAAGCTAAGAGCGATGGGTTTAGGAAGTTAAAAAGTGTCAGGAGTTGATGACTCACTGAAAACTAGGGTATATTTTGTATCTATGCCATGTCACAAACACACAGTTTTACCGCAAACTCAGTGGCTTCAAACACACTGGCGTTCTCTCAGTTTCTGTGGGGCAGGAGTTCAGGCATAACGTAGGTGTGTCCTCTGCAACAATCCTGGTCTCGCTGGAGGCTCCCCTGGGAAAGGACCTTGCTGTCGTGTTCGCTCAGGTTGTTGGAAGGAGTCACGTCCTCACACCTGGAGGACTGAGGGCTTCAGTTTCTCACAGACTGTCAGCCAGAGGCTGCCCTCCGTTCCAGGCTGCCTGCGGTTCATTACCTCCAAATGTTGGGGCTCCCCAACATGGCCTCTTGCTTCCTCCAAGCCAGCAAAGGAGAGAGAGAGACTCTGCAAGACGGAGCTACACTCTTACGGGATAGAATCATCCAGTCACCTTGGCTGCAATCTGTGGTTTAGAAGCAAGGCCCACATCCCGCCCATTCTCAAGGAGACGAGGAGGGTGATCACACCGGTGTGAACCCCTGGAGAATCGTGATGTCCTGCACAAGGAGTGACTGCTAGCTTCCCAGCCAGGGAGACCAGCTGGACCTTGCCACCAACACCTGAGACCAGGAGACTCAGGGAGAGGTGTGGAGTTAAGGGGGAAGATAATGTCGACGCTTTGGGTCATGGTTGGGTCTGTGGTGACTTATCTTGTAACTCTTCACGTTAGTTTTTTTCCCATTTCATCGAGGCAGTTTTCTTTCTCACCCTCTCCTCAGCATAAAGCCTCATTCAGGCCATTAGTGGTACTCCAGGGAAGGCATTCCTCCCAATCTGAGGAGATGCACTTTGCCCTCGGCAGAGGCCCATCTTCGTTTCCTAAGGCAGAGTCCAGAGAATTTAATCCCCTTCAAATACCAAAATATTGGTATTTTATTGCATAATACGGTTACTAGTACTTAAAAAAAATCTGAAATAAAAATCACTTAACCCCCGGATAGTATTTGCTGCATTAAAATTTAGGATCTGAAATTAGTGCCCTCATTCGATATGGTTCGTCTATTAGATACGGTTCGTCTATACTTCCCCCACTTTCAAAAGGCATAAGAAAATGTCAGTCAACAAAGCATGGTTTCTATTGAGAGAATAAATATTTTCCCATTTTGAAGACTTTCAAAAACAATGTTAACATTTTATCATTTTAACAAATGCATTTTTAACAGCGTTGAAATGGATTTGGGTAATTCTGCATCAAATCTTCATCTATATTTGACTAAGTAAAGAAGAGGACAAACCCGAAATGCTTTTCTTGGAACAAACACTACCACTTGCTATCCATAAAAGGTTTGCAGTCCTGCAAAATTGACAATGTGCTGTTTGCAATGATCTCTTCGCAGTCATCAAAGAAGAGATGTGATTTTGTGATGGGGAAATATTGGAAGTTAACTTACAACAATTTTCCATTCTCCCAGTTAATGACAATCAGAAAGAGATTTCTGGGAAGGTAGAAAATGTGGCAGAGAAATTGACTTTGGCTTAAATGATGAAACAATTGATGCTTTATTTTTTTTAAGATTATGTTCGTTTTTTTTTAAAGACTACATTTTTCTTCTATCGTATATAGTATAGTTTATTTTTTGAGCTACACTTATTTTATCTGCTAGTAGTTTATATTAAGGATTTTATTTATTTATTTGAGAGAGAGAAAGAGCATGAGAGAGAGAGAAAAAGAGACAGAGAGAGAAGGAGCAGGGGGAGTGGCAGAAGGAGAGGGAGAAGCAGACTCCTTGCTGAGCGGGAAGCCGGAACTGGGGCTCGATCCCAGGACACTGGGATCATGACCTGAGCCGAAGGCAGACATTCAACTGACTGAGCCACCCAGGTGCCCTTATATGAGAACTATGAGTTTAATGTTGACATTTTATGCATTTTTGTTTTTATTTGTTGTTTTCTTTATGTTCATAACATTTGTATTTGAAATGTAGCATATATTAGTTCACTGCTTAAGAAATGTCTATGAGTGGCAGGGGTGGGGGGAGTGGAGGAAGATGGTCAAAAGGCACAAACTTCCAGCTGTAAGATAAATAAGCCCTGGGGATATAATGCACAAGGTGAGGACTAGAGGTAACATCACCGTACAGTATATTTAGAAGTTACTAAGAGAATAGATCCTAAAAGTTCTCATCACAAGGGAAAAAAAAGTTTGAAACTATATGAGGAGATGTATGTTAACGAAACTTAGCATGGTAATCATTTCGCGATATATGTAGGTCACACCTTAAACTCATAGAGAGCTGTGTGCCAATTACATCTCCATATAACTGAAAAAAGATCTGTGAATTCTAAAATACTTTCAGATAAATATTAAAATAAATAACTTAATTAGATAAAACAGCATCCTTTGTATTTTATGGAAAACAAATCTGAAAAAATATGGAGCCCGAAGTCTGCTTCAGTCTCTTGCCTTCGTGGCCAGTTGCTAGACTCAGGAAGGCTAATTTTCCTTTGTGTTCCAGGGAGTTTGAATTTTCTCAGAGTCACCAGGGCAATATTTCTGGTGGTTCTGATTACATGTTTATCCCACCTGTTATGAGGGGGCTAAAAAACTACAGAACACTAAAAAAGGCAAGCAGGATGCTGAAGAGTCTAGAATTTTCTTCCTATGAGGAGTTGGGGGCTTAGCGAGAGTGGAGAGGGCATGAATACCAGTGTTTTCTCCAACTCTGTGAGAACACATAAGAGGAGTTCATTGCATTCTCCTGTCCTTCTGAATGCCCATTATAGCTGAACCAAGAAGGAAGTCATTGAAATAAAAACTTAGATATAAAAGTTTGCATTTTTCTGAATTTAACTCTAGTCATTTTTGTCTTTCTAGAGAAATAGAATAAATCATGACGCAGCACATGAACTTTGCACAGAGCCTGGGCCATAGCAGATTATTCAATACATGGAAACGGCTTTCATCATCATTAATTGTCAGCCTAGAGAAAATGAGGACATTTCCCCGAACATGTTCACCTGTGTTTCTGTAACGAATGCCCATCACCACCTTAGACAAAAGAATAACCACAGCTCCAGGCTACGTTAAGTTCCAGCAGAGCCGGTCTATACAGAACGTGGACTCTCTCTACAGCCCTGTACCTTTTTCTCAACTTAAACATCTCTCCGTACTGCTGCCTCTCTTCCAACTTATTCCAGATTTTTCTCACAGAAAAAAGAACATCCATTAAGAAGGTAAAAACTTCATTCCTTAGCCCTCTGTTGGTAAAGGAGAGTTTTGATTTGAGGAAATGAAATTCTAATGGTTATATTTCAAGCACTCTGGGGGTGCAATGTGCCTAACACTTTTGAACGATGGGAAGTATTCTTCTCCCCGACTATGTCACCCAAAGAATATCTTCTACTTGAAGAACCCTGCAAGAACACACCAACATTCATTCTGGACTTATTCATAGGGCCTGCTATGTACAGCTCCGGGCTAGTCACAAATTTCCCTGTGTATAAGAAAATCCTCAATGTGCCATGTAGATGGAGAAGAATAGAGCTTTCTAGTCTCTAAAATTCACTTTAAAAGACCTGGGAGATCATCATTTAAAAAAGCATCTGAGTCCGTGCAGTGGGGCACAGGAAGTGAGCACATTCCAAACTGGAAAGCAAAAGTAAATGATCTTCCGTGCCAAAGAGTCTGAACTGAAAATCGCCTCCACCAGGCTGTCAGCCTTCATTTGAACTTCACCTTGATGCTTCTCTGCAAAGCAGCATTTCTTAGACTGATTCACTCTTTATCTTCACAAGAGTCACAGGATTCTCCTCTTGGCCAAGGGCTACTTTCATCACACGGAGTGTGAGGCTGGTTATTGGCTTTCTTGATGCATTCATGCCAAGAGACTGTGTCCTCAACCCATTTCTCTCCTTACAGTATGCACTTAATTCTCCCCCTTGACGGGACAAAGAAAGAACTAGGCCCTCCCTACTCAGGGAAGAGGAACAGGATCTATCCCATGTGGGCCTCTGTAAAGGGACCTGATTAACCCAGGCAACGCTGTGCCAAGGTCATAGAGGAACCCAGCCCTAGGACTACGTTCACCTGTTTCATCCATTCTAGCCTGGTTTTTCTTACGTTGATCTTCTCTGGTGCCCTGATCCCCATCTGGCCTGTGTGCACCTAACTCCAACATGCAGTCTCGCTGGCTTTATTAGCCCTTTATTGACCTACTTTTCTGGTGCAATTTTAGCCTTCCTCACAAACATATATTCTATATTTAGTTGCTCACCCTATGCACTAGGACTGTAGGTAATTATATTTCTACCACCAGCCCATCTCCAAAGACTAATTACTCATAGTCTCCTTCCATCCAGCTGCTCCAAATAATTCCAAACAAAAAGTCATTATTAAACTTAATTATGAGTTACTGATGGATTCCTATCAAATTCAGTAATAACAAAAGAAGGATCACTATCTTATTATTTAATATCATTCTGTGATGCCTGTCTAGTGTAAAAGAAAGATAGATATACCTTGGAGAAATTAAGATGTGAATATTGTCATTTTCCATGAATAGATGTTTGTGCTTAGAAAATACAAATGAACCAGGGGTGCCTGGGTGGCACAGTGGTTAAGTGTCTGCCTTCGGTTCAGGGCGTGATCCCGGCATTATGGGATCGAGCCCCACATCAGGCTCCTCCGCTATGAGCCTGCTTCTTCCTCTCCCACTCCCCCTTTGTGTTCCCTCTCTCGCTGGCTGTCTCTATCTCTGTTGAATAAATAAATAAAATCTTTAAAAAAAAAAAAAGAAAGAAAATACAAATGAATCAACTAAGAACTGTTAAAATGTCTGATAAAAGTTGAACTCAAGACTTGAAACCATAAAATGTTAGAGGAAAACTTAGGCAGTAAGCTCCTTGACATTAGTCTTGGTAATGATTACACCAAAAACAAAGGCAAAGTTAAACGAGTGAGACTATACCAAACTAAAAAGCTTTTGAATAGCAAAGGAAACCATCAACGAAATGGAAAGGCAGCATACTGAATGGGAGAAAATATTTGTAAATCATAATCTGGTAAGTGGTTAATACCCAAAATACATATAGAACTCATAAAACTCAATAGCCAAAAAAAAAAATCCAATTCAAAAATGGACAGAGGATCTCAATAGACATTTTTTCCAAAGAAGACATACAAATGGCCAACAGGTGCATGAATCATCACTAATCATCAGGGAAATGTAGATCAAAACCAAAATGAGTTACCACTTCACACCTATTACAATGGCTGGTATCAAAAAGACAAGAAATAACAAGTGTTGGTGAGGATGTGGAGAAAAGGGAACGCTTGTGCTCCGTTGGTGGGAATGCAAACTCGTGCTGCCACTGTGGGAAATAGTGTGACGGTTCCTCAAAAAATTAAAAATAGAACTACAATATGATCCAGCAATTCCACTTCTGGGTATTTATTTGAAAGAAACAAAATCATTCATTCAAAAAGAAATCTGCACCCCTATATTCATTACAGCATTATTTATAATACCCAAGACATGGAAACAATTTCAGTGTCCACTGATGCATGAACAGATAAAGAAAATGTGATATATATGTATCTATATATATAAAATGAATACTATTATATAATATATAAATATATAATATCTATATTATATAAAATACTATGCATATAACAAGATGCTATTCAGACGTGAAAAAGAATAAAATCTTGCCATTTGCAAGAACGTGGATGGACTTTGAGGGCATTATGGAAAGTGGAATAAGTCAGAGAAAAACAAATACCATATGAGCTCGCTTATACGGGGAATCTTAAAGGAGCAGAAGAAGAAGGAGGAGGAGGGGGAGGAGGAGGAGAAGGAGAAGGGAAGGAGGAAGAAGAGAAAGAAGAAGTGGGGGGAGAAGGAGAAGGAGGAGGAGGAGGGGGAAGGAGAAAGGAGGGGCGCTTACCTGTCTTAATTGGTAGAGCATGTGACTCTTGATCTTGGGGTTGTGGGCTCGAGCCCCATGGTGCGTCTGGAAATTACTTAAAAATAAAATCTTTAAAAAAGAAGGGCAAAGAAAACTGAACTCATAGATACAGAGAACAGACTGATGGTTGCCAGAGGCAAGGTGTAAAGAATGGGTGAAATAGGTGAAGGGGGTTAAAAGGTACACACTTCCAGTTATAAAATAAATTAAGTCTTGAGGATGTAAGGTACAGCGTGGTGACTATGGTAAAAAAAATACTCTATCGTGTATTTGAAAGTTGCTAAGAGAAAAAGTCTTAGAAGTTCCCATCACAAGAAAAAAATTTCTAACTATGTGTGGTGATGGATGTTAACTAGACATTTCACAATATACACAAACATTGAATCATCACGTTGTGCACCTGAAACTAATATAATGCCAAGGATACTTCAAATAAAAAAAAGAGACCTGATAATCCCACATTTGGAAATCTATCAACAAAGTGGTTGGATACAGTATTTATAAAATCAATGGTCTCACATCAAAACATTTTGGTGAAGTGGAAGAAATCAATCACAGGCCAGCACAGAGTGTACTCCCATGTATGTGAAATGTTCGGAATAAGTAAATCTGTAGCAACAGAAAGTAGATTAGCAGTTGCCAGGGGTTTGAGTGGGGACTTAGAAGGGGACGGGAGGAGTAGGGAGTGACAGCTAATGGGGGTACCAGCTTTCTTTTGGAGGTGATGAAAATGTTTTAAAATTAGATTATGGTGATGGCTGCACAACTCTGTAAATACACTATAAACCAGCGAACTGTATGCTTTAAATGAGTGAATTTTATGCTGTGTCAATTATACCTCCATAAAGCTGATTGGGGCACCTGGCTGGTTCAGCAGAACAAGCTACTCTTGATCTCGGGGTCATGAGTTTGAGCCCCATGTGGGGTGTAGAGATCACTTAAATAAATCAAAAACTTAAAAAAAAACCCCAAAGGATTCCATGTATACCAAAATACTCTTGAAATATGAGAAAAAAGATTCCATATTCTAAGGACATAAAATATAATACTTAGGAATGATTTAGTTGTATGAGAAAGAAGTATAACCCGCATAAGTAAAATTCTACAACTTTATTGAGATACATAAGATATGAGTGAATCAAGAAGTATTCTTGAATAGGAAGACTGAATATTATAAACGATATAAATTTCTTTCAAAATTCATGAATAATTTTCCAAGCAGTTCAATTTTAATAAAAATACCAAGGAGGGCCTTTTTGGAGTGGCAGTAAACAAAATTATTCTAAAGAGTACCTGGAAGAATGAAAAAGCAATGGAAAAATTGCTTGTTAATTCAAAAGCTAGTGACAATCTCCTTGACTTTTCCAAGTGTTTTATAAGCTCTTAAATCCCTTGATTAAATCCCTCTGCATTTGAAATACCTAGTTTGTTTTCTTATCTGAATCTGAGCTCATACATTTCCCAAACCAAAAATAGCTAAATAAGGTGTAACTTTTAGAAAAACATTTTCTTTTGTCTGCAAATGAGGTACTAAAATATCACGCAAGAGATTGTTTCAAAAGTTAAATAGATTTAAAAACTTACTCCACAGCTAAAAGGGGACTTGCTACCTGTAACCTCAATGGCCTCCAGAGGGCAGCAGAGTCATTTATCCTTAACCAACGTTACCTCTTAACCCAAGTGTTTACTTTGGTTTTTTGGTTTTTTTTCCCAACAGTCTTCTGTTTTTTTCTTATGACTGAGCCTCAGCAAACTGGCTGGCCAGGATTAGGCCGGCTGTCTGAGGTCATGGATCAAAGCAATGACAACAGCCAAAGGGAAGATTCAAATAATCCCCTTTGTATCATTAAAGCAATTCTTTTTTTTTTTTCTTTTTTAAGATCTTATACATTTGACAGAGAGAGAGAGCGCACAAGTAGGGGGAACAGGAGAGGGAGAAGCAGACTCCCCGTTGAGCAGGGAGACCAATGATGCCGGGGATGATGCCAGGCTCGATCCCAGGACCTTGGGATCATGACCTGAGCCGAAGGCAGATGCTTAACCAACCGACCGAGCCACCCAAGTGTCCCAAAGCAATTCTTTAGTTAGATAAACTAACTACAATTAATACACTGATGCCTAAGTAGATTTAACCAGAACATGTTTATGAAAAACTGATGAATAGAAAGCATTTAATCATTTCAGGGCTTTCTACTTTTAGAAGTACAAAAAGTATATATAAAGGATGATAGTCACTTATTCTGCCACATTTTTTTAAAAGTTTATTTATTTATTTATTTTTAGTAATCTCTACGCCCAACAGGGGGCTCAAACTCATGACCCCAAGATCAAGAGTCGCACACTCTTCCAACTGAGCCAGCCCAGGCACTCTGTTCTGCCATATTTTTTGAGCATTTGATACACACTAGACATATGTCAGTGTCCCAGAAACTGTTGAAGACACAAAAGATTAGGAAGACATGTTCAAAAAAATCACAGGATTCTGACTTACTCTTCCACCAGAAACAAGAAAAATTCTGGATAAGATCAGTGAAATGCATCTATAAGCTGACAAAGAAAGGAGCACTTAGGCTAAGATGAAGTGAATGCAGAAATCCAGAGAAGTGTGCAGAACAGTGAAGCTGGCTTTCACTCCAGGGCATTGCCAACCCAGGTATATGTGAACTTTGGTTTACACCTCTTTGCAGGACACAGAGAAGAGACATCACCTCCATCCTTCTCAAAGTGGTAATTCGAATTCTAAGTAATAGGAGATGTCCTCATTCAGGTTGAGACACCCAAGGGCCACTCCTTCAGTGTAAGAACAAACTAGACCTACCTTGAAGTGTGCACCCCTCCCACCCCCACTGGAAGTGGAACTGCCTCCTGTCTGGAAACGGCTCTGAGTACAGAGAAGGGGAAAGCATCTCGTGTGAGTTTTATGAGCCCAAGATGAAAGATGACCTACACAGTTTGGGACCCAAAGTCATCCATCTGGGTGGTTTAAACTGCCTTAAGCTAAAAGTCAGATTAAAGTGGTCACAGACCCAGGAATCTCACAGAAGCAAACACAAATCTCTACAGAAACTGACTTCTGTCCTGTGCCTCAAGAAATTCCCACAGAAATATGAGTTCACAGTCAAAAATCATAAAACCTGAAAGTAAATGACATTTCACATGGGTCAGCCAGCACTTATCAGACCCTCGAAGATGAAAATGGTGAAACACAGAATATAAATCAAGTATAGTTAAATATGTTTATAGAAATAACAGGACTAAAATTATGAGCAAAGGGAAGAACGATAAAAAAAATTACCAATAACCAAGCATAGAGCATCAAATAGAATTTCTAGTCACAAAAAATATTGTAAGTAATGTTTTAAAACTCAATGAAATGGATAAAGTAGCAATAAAAAGTGGGTTTAAAAATATAGGATTAAGTTTTTTATATGAGAACGATATACATTATTAAGCCTTTAGTCCAACATATTTTTGAGTTTAAATCAAATAGACAAGGCCCTAGACAAATATCTCAAATATCTCATTTTATCTGACTCAAAAGGAATAGAAAACCAGATAGTCTTACAATCGTTAAGGACACTGAATGAGGAATCCAAAAGATGTCAATTAGTCAATCAATACCTCCAGGCCCAGCTGGCTTTTCTGGTAGTTCTAAATATTTAAGGAAGAAATATTTCCAATCTTATATAAATGCTCCTAGGGAACAAAATGAGGATAACATTCTCAACTCATTTTGGGAAGCTAACATAAGCCTTATCCCAAAACCCAACAAGAAGATGTATAAAAAAGAGAAAAGTGCAGGATTCTTCACTCATGAACGTGATTTAAAATATCCTAATCAAAATATTAGTACACTAAATTCAACAACAATTTTTTTAAAAAAGACATATCATGACCAAGTTGGACTTACACAAAGAAAGTGAAGTTGATTCAACACTTAAAAAATAATTAATTCATTTCACCGCATTAGTAGATTAAGGGGAACATCGTGAAGGGGAACACATTCATGCATCTCTTAGTAGACGCATAAAACCCACGTTTAATAAAACTGAAATGGATTCATGATTTTTCTTAATAGTCTCTTTAAAGTAGCCTGGTAATATGCCAAGTACTATGTGTAATGTTGGAACATTATATTCATTCCCTATTAGATTAGATATAAAATAAGGATGCTTATCATCACTTTTATTTAACCTTGTATTGAATGCACCACCAGTGCAGTAAGGAAAAATAAATGAATGAAAAGATGGGATAAGGATGAAAAATATAGTAACAAATATGTAATTATTCTCAATTAATATAACTTTTATGGACATCCTGAAGACTCTATAAATTATTAAAGTAAGTTTATGAATTTAATAAGATAGCTGGTTACAAAAGCAATTCTACTCCAGTATATGTCCAACAGAAATGCACACATATGTGCAATAAAAGATATGTGGGGCCCCTGGGTGGTTCAGCTGGTTGAGCATCTGACTCTTGGTTTTGGCTCATGTTACGATCTCGGGGTTGTGAGATTGGGATCCATGTCAGACTCTGAGCTCAGAGGGGAGTCTGCTTGAGATTCTCTCTCCCTCTCCCTCTCCCCCTCCCGCTGATGCCCTCTCTCTATATAAATACATACATACATACATACATACATACATAAAAGATATATATAAGAGGGACACCTGGCTGGCTCAGTCGTAGAGCACGTAACTCTTGCTCGTGGGGTTAAAAGCTTGAGCCCCACGTTGGTTGTAGAGATTATGTAAAAAAATAAAATCTTAAAAAAAAAGATATGTACAAGAGTGTTCAGACAACAGAATACTGTACAGCAATGAGAAAGAACAAACCATTGCTATGTGCAATAATATGGATATATCTTACAAATGTGAGGTCCAATGATCAAAGCCAGACATAAAGAAGCAAGTGTCGTATGGTTTTATTTACATTAAAATCCAAACAGGCAAAACAAATATCTGTGACAGAAGTCAGATCATGGTAACCTTTGGAGGGTGGGAGGTGCCATAACATCCTAATTCTTGAGCTAAACAAGGATTATTTGGGTATGTTCCTTTTTTAAAATTTTTATTATTTTTTTTATTATGACATGTTAGTCACCATACAGTACATCATTAGTTTTTGATGTACTGTTCTATGATTCATTGTTCCTTTTTTTTTCCACAAAAATTTGAATTGTACATTTATAATCTGTATACTTTTAGGTATGTAAATTACACTTCAGGTAAAAGTTTACTTTTTAAAATCCCTTCCTATAAGCTGTTCTTGTCAAAAGGTATAAAATTTGAATTTGAATCGAATCAAGATTTTAGAGCTAAATTCTAATTTATAAGAAATATGGAGGGGCGCCTGGGTGGCTCAGTCGTTAAGCGTCTGCCTTCAGCTCAGGGTGTGACCCTGGCGTTCTGGGATTGAGCCTCACATTAGGCTCTTCCGCTGGGAGCCTGATTCTTCCTCTCCCACTCCCCCTGCTTGTGTTCCTTCTCTCGCTTCCTGTCTCTCTCTCTGTCAAATAAATAAATAAAATCTTAAAAAAAAAAAAAGAAATATGGAAAACAGAGGAACAAATGAGACATCCCCTGGAGGAAGCAAACTAACAAATACAGAACGTGGGACATTTTGAAAGACAGCTGCCTTATTTGTTGCAAAAGTCAATGTCAAGGAAAAGAAAGAAAAAGAAAAAGGGCTGGGGGCAGAGGAAGGAATGTATTGCAACTGAAACTATACTTCTTTTTACTACTAAGTAACACATGGTATAAAAAATGGAACCAAGACTGTTATAAAAAGACAGAAACTTCAAATTAAAGAGTGTTTTCTTTTTCTACCTCATTCTCCAAACATTCTGCACGTTCTACAATGTTGTGTTGTTCTGCCACATTTTTTTCAATTAAAATGTGTCTTGGAAATGCCTTCATGGTAGTCCATATGAATTCACCTTAGTTAAAGTGGGCTGGGTATTTTTCTTTTTTTCTTTTGGCTGGGTATTTTTCTATCATTTGTATCATTAAGTAGTATTAGTCTATTCTTTTTTTTTAAGATTTTATTTATTTATTTATTTATTTGAGAGAGAGAGAAGGAGGGAGAGAGAGAGCTCACAAGCAGGTGGAGTGGCAGGCAGAGGAGAGGGAGAAGCAGGCTAAGCCTGAACTTGGGGCTCAATCCTAGGACCCTGGGATCGCGACCTGAGCTGAAGGCAGACAATTAACCGACTGAGCCACCCAGGCACTCCTATTCCATTATTTTCTATTAAAAACCAAATTATAATGCTGCTAGTCACTGTATATGTATTTTTATCTATTTCAGCTGGTGTAATAGATTCCCCTAGAAGTGGGATTGCTTGGTCAAAGTAAATATACATTTGAATTTTTATTAGAATTTGATAAATTTTCTTCCAAATGGGTGGTAACAAATTTATGCTTCCACAACATGTGTGCTTACCCATTAACCCACCCCTTGCCAAGAGTAGATAATATCAATCTTTAAATTTCTGCCAATCTGATAGATGAAGGCAGTGTTTTTTGCTTCATTTGCATTTGTTTGACTTTTAATAAGGTTGAACATTTTTTGTAAGTTTGTTGGGCATTTGGATATTTTCATTTTAATATCTTTTGAATATATTTTGCTTGTCTTTCTAATGGGCTATTCAGTATTCTCTCACTTTTTTTTAAAGATTTTATGTATTTAGAGAGAAAGAGCATGCATGCGTGAGCTGGGAGGAGGGGCAGAGGGAGAGAGAGGGGAAGGAATTTCAAGTGGATTCCCTGCTGAGTGCAGAGCCTGGTGCAGGACTCGATCTCACGACCCTGAGATCTCGACCTGAGTGAAATCAACAGACATTTAACTGACTGAGCCACACAGGTGTCCCTATTCATCATTACCTTAATGATTGGTAGGAGCTCTCAATATGTTAGGAATTTTAATACATTATTTGCATATTTTATTTGCACATATTTTCCCAGTTCTTCAGTTGTTTTCAAACTATGTTTACTTTCTTTTGTTGTACAGAAGCTTTTCATTTTATGCCTATTTTTACTTTCCTTTATGGTCTCAGTGGAAAGATTCACGCTCAGAAAGCCCTTCCCCATTAATTTGTTCATGTGTTTATTCTTTCAACATATGCTTATCCAGCACCTGCTACATGCCTCTAGGTATGGAGCCAAGATGGCTGCTCTCCCAAAGCAGAGAGTCTGGTGAGCTGAAACGGAACACTCGTAAGGAAATAAACATGAACAAAACCATCTCAGGCAGTGGCAACCGCTCTAAAGGCCACAGAATGGGGTGATGGAATAGGGAGAGACTGGCGTGGAAGATCTGTCCTTGAGTGCTGGAAGCCTGCGGAGGCATCACTTGGGCTGTAGTATGAAGATGGAGGCCAGAGGGTTCCAGGGATTAGCCCCAAGGCGGGCGTGCACTTGTCAGGTATGAGGGTCTGAAACCTGCAGCAGAATGAACCTGGAGAGCCAAGGGGGCAGGGGTCACCAAAGGCCTGGGAGGCATAGACCAAGCAAGGGAGCTTGGACTCCATCTTGAACTTAAGAAAGAGGACTAATGACGTAACCTGCATTTTTTCAAATATGTCTACTTTTTTACGATGAAATATACACCAAAGTAGATATATTATAATAGTCTGTTACACATTCATCTACCTGTTTTGTGCTTATGTATTTTTATGGGAATCCTAGACATCTTGTCGTTGATCCCTAACTACTTCACAGTTCATCTCTAATAACTAAGGGTTGTTATCTTTTTTTTAATAATCACAATGCCACCATCACACTAACAAAAGTAACGACGAGTTTCTTAATATCATTTAATATCTAGTCCATAACAAAATTTTCCAATTGTCTCGAAAGGTTTTTTCGCAACAGTCAGTTTTTTCAAAGCAGGATACTAACTAGCCCCACATACTGCATTTAGAGAGACGTCTCTTTGAATCCTTTTAATCCAGAGCCGAACTTCATTCCTTTTGTCCCTCCCCTCCGCTACCCAACATTCTGCCTGAAACTACACATAGTAGCTCATCTTCCTTCCTCCCCTCTTTCTCTTTCTTCCTTCTATCTTTCTCCAATAAATATGTATTAAAATCCAAGCACTGCACTGGGCACCGAGGAGACTCTGCGTGGTTTCTGTCTTCCTAGAGGGTATATCTGTGCCTCTATTTCTCCAACGCACTTTAACACTGTTACAGGACTAACCATCCTGAAGCACCTCACTTTCTTCTGCTCAGAAAATTCAAGCATTTCCCATTTTCTGTGGAACAACTGTACAGACATAGATGGGAACTGGGCACCCAGCTCCACCACCGACCAGCTCTGTGGCCTTGGGCAAGTTGCTTGAGGTCACCATGGTTCAGTTTCCTAAGTTAGCCAATGAGGATACTACTGCTTACTTCAAATGCTTACTTCATGAGGCTGAACCAGGCAAAAGATACTTGGACTTCATTTCTGGGCACTACATTTTGGACAAGCCGGATAGCACAGGCACTTCTGTAGCGGCCTAATTTACCTTGTAATTAGCAAGAGCACTGCGTAAGAATACTAGGCTGTGATATGGCTCCTGTAATTACCACCACTCTCTGTGCCACATTAGAAATTGAGGAATTGCTGTGGGGCCCCAGTTCTTGCTACTTGCTCACGTGAAGACTGAATAAAACGATACATCTAAACTCCTTCATATGGTGCCCGGCACAAAGAAAACACTCAATAAAGCATAGCTCTTTAATTATTAATAAATTAATAAAATCAATAAAACACATTAATATTATTAATTAATAAGAGCATAAGATTATTAATAAATAATAACAAAATTAATAAAACATAAAAATAAAATAAATGAAACTTTCATGAATTTTCCTAAGTTATTCGGTCTCACAGAATATTGCTGGGCAATCTATGGCTAATGCAACCCAGGAACTGAATTTTTAATTTAATTTCAACTTCAATTTTAATAGCCACCTATGGCTACTGGCTACCATGTGGGGCAATGCAACAGTCAGCAACTCTGACCAGGTCCTCTTGGCCTTTTCACACGCTACTGGAAGTAGGAAGCCAATTTGCCTAAACAGTTTTGCATACCTGACATCTCTCCTTTAGGTATCAAGACCTCTCTTTTCCATTTTGGTAAACCCTGTCCTTGATATTATCTCCTGAAATGGGTACGTCACTCTGGCTTGGCTTGCCGTGGGGGTGGGGGACATTGGTCAGGGTCAGTCTTGAGACCCTTGTAGGAACTATTTAGAAAGACATGCTCTAAGATTGCTCTCATGTGAAGAGAACCTGCCTGGAAATTAAACTGTCAGAGAAGAAGGCAGAAGCAGGGGGTGGACAGTTTCTTGATAACATTATTTGAGCACCTAGATCCAGCTTTTCCTGAAGTCATTACTATCACTACACTTTACAGTTACATGAACAGATAAATTCTTTTAAGTAGTGTCAGTGTGAATTAGATATGTATCACTTGCCCCTGAGAAAATCCTGAGACACTATGCAGTCTGCCTAGAATCCCTTTGTATTTCTTATCTACCAACTGAGCGTTTACTTTAATACCCAGCACAAATATCACCGTCTCTGTGAAGCCTCCCCAAAGCATGAAGGCAGAAATAAATGCTCCCTCTGTGGTGCTTCCATATCTCCCATTATATACTTACCTCTGCAATGAACAATGTATATTATGGCTGAGTTTATAATTCACCCTTATTCATCTTTCTTTCATCTTTTAATGTCAGTATCCACCATATCTTAGCACACAGTACTCCTTCAACATGTGTTTGGTTAAATTGAAGATGAATTTCTTCTACTTTAAGTTATTACAGCCTAATATTTTATGTCATTTGTTGCTGTCTTTACCCATTAGGAATGTTTCTTATGTTGAACCATAGGAAACTGCTGATGCTTGACATTTTGGGCTCCAAAAGTGGCAATTTCCTATGGTTCCACATAACAAATACTGACAATTATTATAGATATCTTAAGAGCACTTTACCATATCTACAGTCAGTGGACAGAAAGCTACAAGCCTAAATACTGAGAGATTAAAGGAGCAGGACAAATGATCAGTACCAAGGAGTGTCATGAATATGTGAGATGTTCATTTATTTAGTAGACACTTAGGCTGCCCTTAGCTTGTGCCAGGCACCACTATAAGTGCTTCACAGGGACCAAGTCATTCCAT
Organism: Ailuropoda melanoleuca; assembly: GCF_002007445.2. Lineage (NCBI taxonomy): Eukaryota > Metazoa > Chordata > Mammalia > Carnivora > Ursidae > Ailuropoda > Ailuropoda melanoleuca. The sequence continues at coordinate 21,145,969 of NC_048232.1, forward strand.
CCTCATGACAAGCCCATGAGGGGGACACTATTATGACCCTCATTTGACAGATGACGAAACTGAGGCAGAGAGGTTCAGTATTTTGCCTAAGGTCACATCATGATAAGGTGACAGAGCCAGGACTCTAACCCAAGTAGTCTGACTCCAGCCAGGGCCCTTGTTCTAAAGCACACGTTATGCCAGCTCTTAACCCCCGTGCTACGTGGTGCTGGCAGAACGATACAGAAGTCATCTGCCCAACAGAGGCAATTCAGAAGTTGCTTATGTTGTGAGTGCCAGGAACCCATGCCATCTATTTACTGAGCAGAATACGTCTCCCCAACCTTAGTGGCATAAAACCACAACTGTTTATCATGTTTATCATGGTCACGAGCTCCACGGGGCAGGGAATTAAGACCAGCACAAGGGGACGGCTTGTCTCTGCTCCATGATGCCTGGGACCTCAGACGGAAAGACAAAATGGCGGGGGGCTGGATAACTTGAAAGCTGAGCTCCGTTGAGCCTGTGGCCCCAGTACCCACATGTACATCCTCCAAACAGCCTGAGCTTCTCACAACATGGCAGCTGGAGTCAGAGAGGCTGAATCCAGAGAGGAAATATTCCACGAGGGTAAGGATGGAGTTGCAAGACTTCTTTTGACCTAGCTTCCGAACTACGCAGCGTCACTTTCTATACCTCGGAGCAAGGCGCTGAGGCCAGCCCAGATTCAAGGAGGGCAAATTAGGCTCCACCTCTGTGTGAGAGAAGAGCAAGGTCACACCGCACGTGAGAAAGATCGTGTCACAGCCACTTTTGGAAACACAATTGGCTCAGAGTCACAGAGACTGTTATCAGAGCAGTAGGTCCTGGAATATTTTCAGCTGGAAATGACTGAACTGGCAACTACCAGTGGCTTACACACTAAGAAGGGCAAGTGGAGAGGTATTTAGTCGCTCAGCGATGCTCATCAAGGACCCCAGCGCTCTCTCTTTCCACTCTGCTACCTTTAGCACGTCCAAAGTGCCTCAGTCCTTCGTGGTAGGTTGGCTGCAGCAATTCCAAGCATCAGACGGAGACAACAATGTCAAACAAAGAAAAAAGAAGGGTATTTCTTCCCACAAGGCTCTTTAAATGACAAAAAATAACCTCCTCCCCAAACCTCAGCCAACTTAGCTTCAGGTCACATTGGTCAGGCACCTGACCTTGCCTATGTTCAAGCCATATCCGAAAAGGAAGCAGGGAAAGAAAGGATCTAACGTTGTGGCTTCATAGCAGGAAGCGCTTCTGCTAATAAAAAAAGGAGGAGGGACAATCACTGTTGAGTCACCAGTATCTGCCACAAACACAGGCAACTAGCCATTCATTTAGCAGCTGTTAGCTGATTGCTAACTATGCATCAGGCTCAGCGGTAAGAGGCAGGCAGAGCGGTGAATAAGACAGACAACATCCCTGCCCTCGTAAGGCTTACAGTCTGGCATGGAACAGAACACGTCACAGGCAATGACATAATTAAATACAAATGTGATAAATACTATGAAAAGATGTATGCAATCAATGTGCGATTTGCCATAAAAAAATATTTCTTCCCAGAGGTTTATTGAAATGAAAGAGACAAGATTACAGTTGTAAAATCTAAAAGAAGCGCAAGGTCCTTACTCAGCCTAGAAGGTAATCACTGAAAACGATGGCTGTTCCCATTGTGTAGGAGAGTGAAGCACCATGTCTGGCAGATAGACGTGTCCTCTTCAGTAGAAAAGTTACTCCACCAAGTGTCAGAGACCATTCATTGGGATTTACAGCAATCCCCATGAACTCTCTCAGACTATCTAACCTTCTATCCAACTGCATGCTCACCAGACGACTTTGGATTACTTTCTTACATACCCAGACACCAGACTGGAATTTTCCAGTCTCTGCAAAGTTATATCCGTCACCATAAAGTGTTATTTGGTCAATTTAGGCCTGATTGCTTTTCAGTGACCTGAAAACTGAGCACACAGACCTTCAAAGCCAAAACACAGACTGGGAACCCCCATTGAGCCCCACTCTGTGCATTCGCAGGATGGGAAGCTGGCCTTGCCATGACAGCACTAAAAACCCACCTTGTACATTCCTTTGACAGCAGCTATGGCATCAGCCAACTGCTGATTGTAGCATTTTCTTATGATCTCCTCATTCTGCAAACCAAAAATAAGTACAGTGAGCCCCATACTGGATTTCCAAATAGGACTCTCACACCCTACTAAGGGACTCAGTATAAAACCGTCATTCAGATCATCACAAATCTTATGAAAACTCCAATTTGTAATCATTTCTCCCACACTACAGCTATTACCCTGCATTCCATTTTTTTAAAAGATTTATTTATTTATTTTTGAGAGAGAGAGAGAGAGAGCATGCACATGGGAGAGTGCACACATGTGAGCAGGGGGAGGGGAAAAAGGAGAGGGAGAGAGAGAGAGAGAGAGACTCTCAAGCAGACTCCACACTGAGCACAGAGCCCAGTGTAGGACTTGATCTCCTGACCCTGAGATCATGACCTGAGTCAAAATCAAGAGCCAGCCACCCAACTGACTGAGCCACTGAGGCACTGCACACCGCATTCAATTTTTACTTATATTTAACCATAAGCAATAGAAAGCTCAAATGGATAAAATATATACAGATAATTTGAACATTTTATTTCACTTTACATATTTAAGTCTTTTTACTGTCTTCCTAGAACTGCTTTTAAAAATACTAAAACCTATTTGTAATTCATATCCTCTCCTGGTCCTTGAACTTTTTGAATGGGATATGTTCATAAAAAGAAATCTAGGGCCGCTAATCCATAAACCAGAGTCATTTTCTGATTAATCAAATCAGTTGACCATTGTTTTGGATGACAATGAAAGAAAATACATTAAAAAACCCCCAAACTTTGATTCTGATTTCATTTCAGATTCCAGCATGGAGTGCAAACAACGATTAGGCTTTAGAGTCAGACAGAATTGGATTTCAATATCATTGTGCCTCTTTCAATCTGTCTGACCTGAAACCTTGGCATCTCAGCTTCCTTATCTGTAGATCAGGGATAATCGGGTTTCATTTAAGCATTATTGAGGGACTTATGGAGGAAACACATTTTAAAGGCTTAGTGTGGTTCTCAGAATGGGGGTGTCAATAGAAGATGAGAGGTTTGTGTGTGTGTGTGTGTGTGTGTGTGTGTGTGTTTTATAACTGAGGAAGAGCAGTACCTATTCTTAATGACAGATAAATATGGTAACCTGACCAAAGATTTAAGGAGATTCCTTGAACCAGCAGAGTTTTCAAGCCTTCGGCTCCTACAGAGATAACAAGCACCACTAATCCCCTACAAAAGTGTGCTTAAGAGCCAGATCTCAAGCATCAAACTGTCTGGCCAGGAAAATAAACTCTGCTGTTTAACTGGTGGCCTTGAATAAGTTAATCAAACTTCCTGGGCCTCAATTTCCTCATCTGTACAAGAGGGATAATAATTGCACCTACTTCAAGAGGCTAGCATGAGGATTCGATTAATCTGCATACAGAATACTTACAAAGTCCCTGCCACAAAGAAAAGCTATTATATGGATTAGCTATTATGAGATGAAACATATGCAAATTACATTGCCCTCACTAGTTGCTACATTCAAAATTGTAGTACATACCTATCTAAGCACAAGATCAATCCGCACATAAACAAAGGAAATGAGAGAACTTGTACCTTTTGATAATGTTTTTCAATTGTTAGGATCCTGTCATGTAGAGTAGTGAAGAGACTGAAAGACTCTTCTTTAAGACGGTCCTCAAATTTCAACTGAAGCAATTGTTTGAGGAACCCAAAATCCACTTGAAGAGATCTAATAATCTGAAAGTGGAAAAAACATACATTATTGAAGAAAGAAGGGCACTCTGTGTGAAGGTTCTAGTACATTGTCTGGTTCTGGGTATAGAGGAGCAAATTTTGTTACCAAAAGAGATATGCCTCTTTGGCATATTAGTTATTTTAGACTGATTATTTTTAAGAAACTGCAAACACAGGAGAAGCTCCAAATCTGAGTAGAAGTTACCCTTTCATAAGAGACATTTACATTTAGAAGGGAAATCTCCACTGGTAAAGGAGCATCCCTAGGTATACCAGCAAGAGGGGGATGACTTAAAATCTCTAGAAACTCTTATCCTGATTTAAATCTGCATAACCATCATATCCTTGTTTATTGTGTTTTTCCTCATAACTTCCCATAACTGCTCCCCACCTCCCCCCAGCACCTCCTTTTGTCTTTAGTTGAAAGTGGTATTTAAGGACATTTCAGAGAGTTACTCAGTTTTCCTGGGCCTCTTGCATGTATTCAGGAGGTGTACATGTTACTAAATTGTTTTTCTCCTGTTAATCTGTCTCCTGTCAATTTGATTCTTAGACCAGCTAGAAGAATATTGAAAGGTAAAGAAAAATTTTTCTTCCCCAACATGGGCATATGACCTGGAATGTAGTCAGAGGCCTATCCTGCCTTTTAAGAATACCTCTGGAATATGGTGTACATTGGAGAACTCCAGTTAATCTGCTAAATTAATATATGCTGATGGAGTAAGGGAGAGAAGATTCCTGGTGGTTTCTTCCCATCCAGAATAAAATACCTGGGTTAACAACAACCCTTTATCATACTTCAAAAGGTATAGTTCAAGATGTAGATGTTAAATCAGAAAAGATAGGCAAAAATCAACATTTGTTGTGAATTTACTAGCCAAGCACTTAAAAATATAACCAGCATGTTGACTAAGAATCACATCTGATCATCAAAACATACAATGTTTTTTTGTCTCCCACCATCTATTTAAAATATATTCACTAGGCAATCTTTCCCTGCCCTGAATGGAAACTTTAGTCAATTCCATGACTTTTCTCCTCATTCTTGGGAACAGATAATCCTACTGTCATTCAAAACACAGCTGCAAAGTGGCATTTAGAATATTATTACCATGAGTTAAACACATTCAAAGTAGGACTGGATGATCATCACTACTCCTTCCTCAGCCCCTATGAATATAGAGTTCTTATTTTTTCTTCTTCCTACTGTTGGGAGTACTCTGTCCTTTTAGATCTTTCTACTGGGTAGGGCCCAGAATGACCCCATGATGATGCACTTTCTCTCTCTCTCTCTGTCTCTTTCATAGGCCACATATGGTCCATGGGGGAACAATCACACATCCCTGACCCCAACAACTCTGGAAGTATAGAATGATCCCAACTTAGCCATTCTACCTTCTTAGCTTCCTTAAGTATGGATAGCACCAGTCTTCTGTGTCTTCCAAAAGCAGCAAACATATTTCAGTTTCCATACAAGCCTGCCTTACTAGCTTTGAGTTGAGGAAGATTGGTTCTGGTACCTCTTCCCCATTAAAGATCATAGCAACAGCGCTTTCTTGATCACTTCAGTAATTTTTCCTCTTCACCTCCTGACTCCTTTATTTTTATTATCCTTGATCTATTTCAAAAACTGCTCTGATATGCAACATTCCTTTTGCAAATCCTGCACATGGGATCTAATTCAAATTCACTTTGAAATTTGATATCTGGTGTACTAGCATCCTGGAAAGAACCCCATTTTAGTATCCTGAAACTATAGAGATTTTATTTTGCAGATGAGGATAATAAGACTTCAAGTAGTTAAGTGACTATCTAATACAACATTACATGACTGGATTGGAAGGCCCAGATTTGAACAGTTATGACTGACTCATACCCCTATTACTTATACTATGTTGTCAACTCATGAAGGGTACTATGTTGAGAAATCATTTTAAAAGATATTTGAAAGTGAGCGAAGTCTTAAGGAATTCCTTAAATTCCAGGAACAGGCAGAGATGACTTTGCCTTTAGAAGACCCAGTCCTGTATGGACTGCATGTTCTGAGGAAGGGAGGCACAGAAATCCCACATGGTCAAACAAATGTCACTGCATCTAAGACTCACACAGATCACTATAAACTCTAGATAGAATATGAACAAAACACAATCATTATTCTGGAGAATAAACAGAAGCAGGAGAATCCTGGAAGGGATTCAAAAGTTGGAGGAAGGAACTGATGCAGGGCAAGATGTCTGCTGGGGCAGCTGTGTTCAGTGACCTCACAAGACAGCCAAACCTCAAATAGAAATCATTGGCCTTTATGGTCTGAATAATAAAAGGACAGAGCAATCACAGATACTGGATGTGATCATGTGGGGTTCCTAAAAGGAAAAGAACCAAAGAGAAGGAATGCAAAATCCGTATGTAAACTCAGAACAAACCTCTGGGTGAGCCCTAAAACACACATACATGGAACAGACTGCAAGCAGCCCAAAGAGATTTGAGCTGTCAACCCTAAGACATTTGCAGCTGGAATTCAAACAAGATTATTATGTGCTAAAACAAAGATATCAACAGTCTTTGGGGAAAATATATACATAACTATAAGAAGCCAGAACATAACATTCACAATACCCAAGATATAATTCAAAATACCTGATGCTATAAAAAACTATGTATTTTCCTACATACAGGAAAATGTGATTCAGTCCCAAGAAAAAAGGTCATTGAGACCAAGACCAATATCACCCAAATGTTGGAATTATTAGGCAAAGATTTTAAGGCAGCTATTATAACTATGCACGATGAAATAAAGAAAATATATGCTTATAACAAATGAGAAAAATAGGCAGTATCAGCAGAGAAATAAGAAACTATGATAAACAGGGGGCGCCTGGGTGGCACAGCGGTTGAGCATCTGCCTTCGGCTCAGGGCGTGATCCCGGCGTTATGGGATTGAGCCCCACATCAGGCTCCTCTGCTGGAAGCCTGCTTCTTCCTCTCCCACTCCCCCTGCTTGTGTTCCTTCTCTCGCTGGCTGTCTCTATCTCTGTCGAATAAAAAAATAAAATCTTTAAAAAAAAAAAGAAACTATGATAAAGAAAACAAACAAATTCAAGAGTTGAAAACTAAAAGGTCTGAAATTAAAAATTCACTGGAAGAGTTTAATAGAAGAATAAAGATGACAGAGAGGGAAAGTATGTGAACTTGAAGATAAATCAGTAGAACAAAAGAGAGGAAATAATTTCTAAAAATTTAAAAAGTGAACAGAAATTGGGGACATATAAGTCCTTAATCAGAGGGCTAACATGCAAATAACTGGAGTTGCAGAAGGAGAGGATACAAAGAGTGGGGTAGAAAAAAAAATATTTGAAGATATAGTGGCCAAAAACCTCCCAAATGTGGTAAAAGACAAAGATTCAAGATGCTGAACAAACATCATGCAGGACAAATACAGATGAACCACATCCTGGTGCATAATAATTCAACTGTTGAAAACCAAAGATAAAAAGAAAAAATTTTTTTTTCTTTTCTTAAGTAAGGTCTACACCCAAATTGGGGCTTGAACTCATGACCTCAAGACCAAGAGTGGCATGCTTTACTGACTGAGCCAGCCATTCCCAAAAAGAAAATCTTGAAAGCAGTCAGAAAAAACAAAAAACAAAACAAGTATATACAAGGGAATAACTTTTGGAATGATTGACGTTTTCTGATTAGAAACTAAGGAAATCAGAAGAGCAATGCTACAATGAAAAGAAAAAAAATACTTATCAGTCTAGAATTCTATAATCAATGCAACATTTTAAATAAAGAAGACTATGAGAATTCATTGTCTAAACTGAGAACTGCTAAAGAAATTTCTTCAGACTAAAAAGAAATATTACAGGCTGAAAACTTAGATGTTCAGGAAAGAATAAAGAGCATTGGAAATAGTACATATCCAAGTAAATACAACAGACTGGTTTTTCCTCTTATTTGTGTAAGATACATAAGAATATTTAAAGCAAACAACAGGGGGCGCCTGGGTGGCACAGCGGTTAACCGTCTGCCTTCAGCTCAGGGCGTGATCCCGGCGTTGTGGGATCGAGCCCCGCATCAGGCTCCTCTGCCTGTGAGCCTGCTTCTTCCTCTCCCACTCCCCCTGCTTGTGTTCCCTCTCTCGCTGGCTGTCTCTCTCTCTGTCAAATAAATAAATAAAATCTTAAAAAAAAAAAATAAAAAAAAAATAAAGCAAACAACATAAGCTGAGTGTATAATGTATGTCGATGTAATACACATGGTAACCCTGGCATAAAGGATGGGGGGGCAGTAACTGGATCTATACAATTGCAAGGGTATTACATGTTTTGTGAGGTCGTACGATATTAACACTAAGCAGACCATGCTCTTTGCTGAAAGAAGAATCGAGGGATCTTTAGGAAGAATGAAAATTAAACTCAAAAATAAGTAAGAGATATAGGAAGTAATGGTAAGAAAGATTAGCAAATGTGAGCAAATCGAAACAAATATTAACTGTATAAAATAATAATATGAATAAGTAACTACAAAAATATTTGGAAAAGAGGTAGACCTGACATACTTGAGAATAATAATATGTAAGATGGGGGTGATTATAGGTGAAGGTAGTATGTTTCTTACATTATTTGATAGAAATTAGAAATTCTGGCTACGTGCAGACACTGTAAAACCAAGTGCACGCGTTCAAACTGTAGGCAGTCATTAAAAGAATAAAGATAACATGATTAACTTACTTTCCAGCAGAGGAGAGAATAGGAACTAAAGAAAGTTTATCAATCCAATGAAAAGTAGGGAGGGAGAAAAAAAGAAGTGTAAAAGAAGAAGAAGGTAAAGAGAAATTACAAAATAAGTTGGCAGAAAAATAACAATACATTAGTAATCACTACTAATATTAAGACAATAAATTAGCTGTTGAAAAAGACTATTAAATTGGATTTTTTTTAAACCTGCTATCTATAATCTGTAAAAGATATACCTAACATGAAACACAGAAATGAGGTTAGTGAAGAATGAGAAAGATGTACCAGGCAAACACTACACCAAAGAATATTGATATAGGGATATTAGTATTGAACAGATGGCAAAAAATATATCTATGTTCACATACCATATATACACACATACACAAACATATATATACACTCTCAACTATTAATAAGTGCAGATTATTTTTAGTTTCCCATATCCAGGGCACAATGACAAAGACTGACCTCATACGAAGCCTCAATACACATTACAAACACCAAATAACTTGTCTCACAAAGAATTTTCACTGATAACAAAGGACTGAAGTTAAAAATCAATGACATACCAGTAACTAAAAAGCATACTTGGAAAATGTTAGAGTATTTCAATCTAATACTAATAAATATTAAAAGCAATAACTAATAAAAATAATTAGTATTATAAATACTAATAAAATGCTACATTTCAAAATTTGTGGGGTGAAGGTAAAGAAGTAATTTGAGGGAAATATAAAACTGTAGATGCTTATAAAAGAAAAGAGGGGGTCACAAAAATAATGATCTGTAGGCACTGGTAGCTGACAACCCACGATCCATTACATGGGTTCTTCCCTACTGAGAGGACCGGGACTTTGTCCAGACAGAAAAATGTCCAGCTAAAATGCTCGCTTCCCTAGAACTCTTTCCAGTTAAGGTGGTCATGTGATCCAGTTATGGCCAATGATAAATAAGCTGGGTTTTTCTATGGAAAGTTCCTGCTTTCCTAACATGGCCACCACCACCCCTCTTCTCTTATCGTGTCTCTGTCCTGTATGAAATGCATACGGAGGCTGGAAGCACAGCAGCCATCTTGCTACTGCGAGGTCAGAAATATGAAAGCAAAAGCCACCCACCAATAATGGAGATTTAAAAAGATAAAACAAGTCTGGTACATAGTTGACAACAGAGAACTACTGCCCCAACTACAGATGTCTAATTCCAAGTGACTTCTTATTTGATTAAGCCAATATAGTTGCATTTTCTAAAAATAGAGTTGTATGACATCCTAATTGATACTGAGATCCAACTCAAGGAATTAGAAAAAGAAAAATAAAGTGAACCCAAAATAGTAGAATAAATTAAATAATAAAGATAAATTTATGAGCTAGGGGCACCTGGGTGGCTCAGTCGGTGAAGCATCTGCCTTCAGCTCAGGTCATGATCCTAGAGCCCTGGGATCCAGCCCCACCCGGGCTCTCTGCTCCACGGGGAGCCTGCTTCTCCTTCTCCCACTCCCCCTGCCTGTGTTTCCTTTCTCACTGTCTCTCTCTCTCTGTCAAATAAATAAATAAAATCTTTAAAAAAATTTATGAACTAGAAATAAAGATACGATAGAGAGGATAAATAAATCTAAAAGTTGGGTCTCTGAAAAAAATCAATGAGATAAGTAAAACTGCCCAATTCATCTAGGAAAAATTAGAAGAGGTATGAACACAATATTAGCTTTTATTTTTTTATATTAAATTTTTAAAAAATATATAACTACAGACACAAGAAAGATTTAAAAATAATAAGACAGTCAATGTTATGCCAATAATTTGAAAACTTGGCAAAATAAATATTTTTACAGAAAAACATAATGTCAAAACTGACCCAAGAAGATTTAAGAAAACCTTCTATATCCATAACAAAATAAAAATAGCAATAAAGATAAGCACATACAGTTTTTCAAGCAAGTTCTAACAAATACTGAAGAGATAGATAATTCCAACCTCATGCCAACTATTCCAGAGAATAGACTAAGGAACATCTCCCAACTCATTTTATGAAATACTATAACCTTGGTACCAAGGTTGAACAACAGTAGTATAAGAAGAAAAGAAAATTATAGGAAGGTCTCTTATGAACATAAATAGAAAACAACCATTAGGAGAATTGTACAAATGATGCGGAAAGCAAAAAGGAATATTATAGTCCAGTTGGGTTCATTCCAGGTTTACTATTCAAAAGTCAAATTTCACATTATCACATGAAGGAGAAAAACCATGTGATCCATGAAAAGCATTCAAATGCAGTCATTCATGTTTTTTTTCAGACGCCTTTCATTAAGCAAAAATAGAGGAAATACCCTTAATCTGATTTAAGCATATTGTATCAGGATTTGGTTCAGCTAGATTTTATTTTATCTCATTTTTTAAAAAGATTTTATTAATCCATTTGCCAGAGAGAAAGAGAGTACAAGGGAGAGAGAGAGGGAAAAGTAGAATCCTGCTGAGCAGAGAGCCAAATGTAGGGCTCCATCCCAGGACCCCAAGATCAGGACCTGAGCCAAAGGCAGACGCTTCATCGACTGAGCCACCCAGGTGACCCAAGATTTAAAAATCCAAATAACAGAAGCACAAAAGAGAAATAAGTTTATTTCTCTTTCACTAGAAATTGATGTAGGCAGTCGGGGCTGAAAATGACCTAAGATCCTTCTACCTTATCGTTCTGCTGTGTATTCTGCCTCAAAATCATGGCGCAAATGGTAGCATCGGGGTTCTAGGCACAGAAATAAGGAAAGGAAGGGAGGGAAGGGGGGCAGTGAGGAAAGAAGGAAGGGAGGAAGGGAGAAGAGGAGGAGGAAGAGTGAAATAGCAGAAGGTAAGTGCACGTGAGCCATTTCTTAAAGAACGTTCCCCAAAGCTGCCACATAATATTTCCATCTAATTCTACTGACCAGAACTTAGTCATTTGGACATGCCCTATTGCAAGGAAATAAAGTTAGAAAACGTTTCTGAAGGTATTATTAGAAAAGGCAACAAACTGGCAAGTATGTAAGAAAAGAGACACCTCCAAAAGTTACTACTGGGGGGTGTAAATTGGTACAATCTCGGTGCAGAGCCATTTGGCAATATCCTTCAAAATGACTAACGCATACATCCTCTGACTCAGAAATTCCACTTTTAAGTTTATGCCACAGATTGAATGGCCTCTGAGTATGTACAGAAGTCATCACAGCAGAAGATCTGAACCAACAAAAATGCCCATCACTAGGGGTAAAGCTAAATAAAGGATGCACATTTTATGATAGGATACACTTGTGAAAATGAGGAGGAAACTACCAAAATGGAACGATTTTCAAATTACATTGTTAAGTGAAAAAACAGAAACAAAGTACACAAGACTGTTTATAGTCATATGCTATCGCATGTGACAGTTTTATTGATTAGGGATTTTAATAATTCTTGATATCCGAGGTGTATGCAATGTCCTGTTTCTTTACAATCAAAAAAGATCCGAAGGAAATATGGCGGAAAGTCAAGATTTGACAAAGCTGTATAGGTAGGTAACACAGTGATTCATTATAGTAATTACTCTCTACGTTTTTCTACAATCCAAAAATATTTCATAATTTCTAAAAAGTATCATAAATAGAAAATGTTCACAGATATTAAAAAATTCCAAAGACAGTAACAACATACTTCACTAAACAGGTTAACATATATAAGCATGATATAAATATAAGCAGTAGCTGATACAAATTATTTTTAAAACCACGACTGTCATCCAATTCAGCTTGTGAAAGACGCTAAGATCTAAAAATTTTTAGTCATTTCAATGCTGTGAAGGAAAGAGACATCAAGGCAAACAATAGCCAAAATAATCTCAGAAGTTTGAAAATAAATCCAGATTTACCCGTATGAGCTTTTCTGTGGATGAACTCAACTCTTTCAGCGGCAGAATTTCACTGTGATCTGTTTGAGTAGCATGGTCTGTGCAGAAAAAGCCGACCTTCAAATCATCTGAAATATTAAGTCTGGAAAAAAAATGCAGAGTCAAGGTGCTTTCTATAATAGACGTTTCCTTTAAAATATGTGTTAGTGTACATATTTTTGCGTAAATCATATTATATTTTAAAGAATCAAAGGGACTGGTAAAGTGAGGAAAGCTCCAATTGTCTGCTCACGATTTGGGGTTTTCCCCGCAGATTCCCTGCCCTGGGATATATTGCTCTGCCATTCATCTTATTTCTACTTTCTGAGATATGATCAATTTGTGCCTCCTTTTTTTTTTTTTAAGATTTTTATTTATTTATTTGTTAGAGAGAGAAAGCGTGAGTGAGCGCAAGCAGGGGGACAGGCAGGCAGAGGGAGAAGCAGGCTCCCGCTGGACAAGGAACCCAACGTGGAACTCGATCCCAGGACCCTGGGATTATGACCGGAGCCAAGGCAGATGTTTAACTGACTGAGCCACCCAGGCGCCCCCGAGTCTCCTTTTAATATCCTATCTACTGTTTTACCCGGACTACTGCTTAAAGCCATTATAAATTATGCACGGCCATATCAAGCAAAAATACTTTAGGGTAGTGGTTCTCAAAGTGTGGCCTGAGGACCCCTGGGGTTCCAGGATCCTCTTCCAGGGAATCCACAAGGTCAAAATTATTTTCATAATAATATTAATATTTTATTTGCCTTTTCCACTATCATGCTCTCACAAGTGTTCAGAGGAGCTTTCCAGAAGCGACAAGTTATATGAGTGCATGACATGAACGCAGAAGCAGATATGAAAATTCAGCTATATCGTGCATTAAGCCAGGTGTTGAAAAGGTGTGCAAAAATGTAAAGCAATGACACTATACTCATTAGAGTTTTTGCTTTGAAAATACACTTTGTTTTCTTTAAAATATGTTATTTACATGAGCAAAGAATTAGTTTACCATTATTTTAAATGAATTAACATACATATATTCTTAATTTCTCCTTTTAAAATTCTTTTTTTTAATAATTTTTATTTTGTTATATTAGTCACCATACAGTACATCCCCAGTTTTTGATGCAATGTTCCATGATTCATAATTTGCATATAACACCCAGTCCTTTTAAAATTCTAATATGGTTACTATGAATAGGCATAAACTAATGCTCTTTGAGGTCCCCAGTAATTTTTGAGACCATAAAAGTTCTTGAAACCAAAAAATTTGAGGATTCTTCTTCGAGATAATCACACCACCATCCTGTATTTAGTTTTCAAACTCTGTTCCTGAACAATTTGAGTAGGCAAGGAGTTTAAGTATTTGTAAACTCCTCCTACAGACTTTTATTGATGGGCACCTCAAATAGTAAAAAGAAAGCCAATTTTCTGGATGCGATCTCTTCAACAATTTGATCAAACTTCCCACAACTACCAGCCTCTAAAATATCAGCTAAAAAAAGAAAACCATGAAAGCTCAAGTAGAATTAGTAGACTTTTGGGGCGCCTCGGTGGTTCAGTCAGTTAAGTGTCTGTGTTCAGCTCAGGTCATAATCCTGGAGTCCCGGGATCGAGCCCCACAATGCGCTCCCTGCTCAACAGGTAGTCTGCTTCTCCCACTCCCTCTGCTCCTCACCAGCTTGTGCTTTCTTTCTCTCTCTCTGTCATTCACTTTCTCTCTCTCAAATAAATAAATAGAATTTTAAAATTAAAAAAAAAAATAGCAGACTTTTCAGCTCAGGCTCCAAAGACAGAGTCTGCTGACCAGCTGGAGGAGACCCTGATGGCGGCATTCCATGCAACCCTTTCCCTCCTTTTTATTTGCTGGCAGAGTCTCAGGTTTACGTCCCACAGAATTCAGGGCAGGGTGATCATATTCCCAGGGCCGAGGGTAACTCTTGTCTGGTCTTGGCTCATCACAGAGATCTCATTCTTCTGGGCAAGATTGTTTTAGGGGTGGGTATGGAACTTGGTTCTGGCAAGAATGACATGAGGAAAGATCTTTGGGGGGGGGAGCTTGGGGTAAAGCTTTTTATGATCCTATACAGGGGCACCAGAGAGTTTCCCTCTGTGACTCTGAACATTGCCATGTGTGGAAGTGATGCCAAGAAGTGCCACAGCCATCTGGTGACCCCAAGTGGGGCCAGCCAAAGGCCAAAGCCAGTACACAGATGATGAGCTTTGAAAAAAAAAAAACACAACAACCAGAAATAATTTTGACTAACAACTTTGTTTAGCCATTGACTCATCTAGCTCTAAAGCCTGTCATACCTCTGACCTTCCTGCAATGTCATATAATAAATGCACCAATTGGTGAGAGCCTCTGTCAATCAGAGCCAAAAGCATGCTGATATCCTAGCTATGTGACAGTATGCAAATTACTTAACCTTTCTGTGCCTAGTGTCCTCTTATGGAAAATATTAGTGCCTATTTCATAGTTATTGTCAGGACTATTGTGTTGCGTTCTAGAAGTACTTTGAATGATGCATGTCACATAGTAGGCCCTCAAGAACTGAAAACTGTTATTGGGGTTGACGAGGCAGCTGTTACGTCAACTACTGTGTTCTGAGGTTACATCAGTTTTTCATCATGTTTGGAAAAAACTATTGAAGTATAGTAATATTCACCCAAGAAAGACTAAGTTTACATTTATGAAATTTTAAACACTTAATATAATGATTTTCCATTAACCCCACTCGATTTTCAACAAACCTTCTACACACTCATCAATTTCATCCTGGTGACAGAGCTGATCAGTAGCATTATCCAGATGGGGAGGGAACAGCAGTAATGTTGTATATCTCAGTTTCAACGGCTATGTCTGGTGTTTTTCCACAGAAAATTATATTTTAGATTTGCTCTGCTTTCATTTAAGGAACCTATTTCTTTTTTCTCACTATCTGAGTACTGCTGGAAGAGGCAATCTCCTTGGACCTGAGTGTTCCTGCACACTCTTTCTGCATATGCCAAGAATGCAAACTCCTGACCACTCTTTCCACAGGCGATTCCTCAGAATTATGTTTGCAGTGAGCAGCCTTAAAGGCTGAGGTAATGCCTTTCCTCTGCCAAGAAGCAGGCTGGTACTCTACTATGAAATGGTGAGCTCAGGGATCCCTTCCTTTAATGCAACACACTGTGTGTACAGGTATCCATGACAGGTCTTGAGTGTCACCCTCATGGCACTGAGAGGGCATGGCAAATCAACACAAATAAATAGGAAGGTCTAGATACTGTTTTTACAATGATGATAAAGTCCTTTGTCTCTGACTCAGGAGCCTTGTGTCTTCTGCTAATGGCCACGAAACAAGAAAACTTGTTAGCCTGTACGGAGGGTAAGATCTCAAACACTGCAGAGTCCTGGCCCATGAAATCCTCTGAATAAATTGAATTTATTCATTTGTATTGAATTTTTTCATTTTCATTTTATTTTTTTAAATTTTTTATTTATTTAAATAATCTCTACACCCAACCTGGGGCTCGAACTCATGGCCCTGAGATCACGAGTTGCAAGCTCTTCTGACTGGGCCAGCCAGGTGCCCCTGTATTGAAATTTTTTAAGACTAAGATATAGTAATTGCCTAAAAAGATCATCAATATTTAATAAATATTACAATTAGTTATTTATTTTGTCTACCTAAAATTTGTAACCATTTTTGAAAATCGTTTGAGAAACCCACCACTAAATGATAATTAGTATGTTAAAATTATGTATGATATTTTACTACACTATAGAAATCGATGAATCATATGATCAATTATGATAAAAATTTTAGAACATATGTTTCAAAGCAGTTTATAAGAAATAAGAGAAAACTGATTTTTAAATGGTGATGACATAAAATTTCAGGGAAAGTGTTTTTGATGCTTTTTAAGGATGACAACTATTATCAATGACAAATTATACATGTGGTGGGTTTTTTTCTAGACCATGTGTTTTATAAATTTTACAGAAATTCTCTTTCTTATACATGTGGAAATTTTTTAAAACATGAAATAAAAATAAAATCATACTTTCAAACAAGTGTCACACAAAATATAGACAATATAGATTTCCTAAAATTACTACAAGCCTCCGAATTTTTGTCTTTTTTTTTTTTTAAAGATTTTATTTATTTATTTGACAGAGAGAAAGACAGCCAGCGAGAGAGGGAACACACGCAGAGGGAGTGGGAGAGGAAGAAGCAGGCCTCCAGCAGAAGAGCCCGATGTGGGGCTCGATCCTATAACGCCGGGATCACGCCCTGAGCCGAAGGCAGATGCTCAACAACTGCGCCACCCAGGCGCCCTGAATTTTTGTCTTTTTAATCTATCATTCCCATGGTCCCTAGAGATATCTTACTAAAACTCGGGTTGTTTCACTATCCTGCTATAAGGACTCTGATAGCCTTCCCTTGTCCAAGAGAATTAAATTCAGTCTTCTTATTCCAACCTCCAAAATATGGGTGCAAACTCCTTGTCTGAGCTTCATGCATTTAACAAAGAATAACTGAGTACCTACTGTTTGCCAGGCACTGTTTATGGTACCAAAGATAACAGGAGTAGACGAGTCAAAGTCTTTGTTCTCATGGAACTTACATTCTAAAGGGAGAGACAACCAGTAAACAAGTAAACAAAAATATATTATATATTCTGAGGCAGTGGTAAACTCATCACTCATTACATATACCCAATGTACCATACTCACATGTTAAATATTCTCAAAATATATCTGTACCTGGGCAGTACCCTCAGCCTAAGATACAGTCTTCCCGCAGTTCCACTTATTAAAACCATCTGTAGTCACTTTCTTTTCCATCTTCCTATTCCTTCCATTCCATTCCCTTCCCTTGCCAGAGTGGAGGAATCAACACGGCGGTCAATGACATGAGTGAATTTCTCCATGATGAGAAAGGTTGGGAGTCATGCAGAGGCAAAGACCAACAGGCCTTGTAGTCAAGAATGTAGTAGGGTGGGGCGCCTGGGTGGCACAGCGGTTGAGCGTCTGCCTTCCGCTCAGGGCGTGATCCCGGTGTTATGGGATCGATCGAGCCCCACATCAGGCTCCTCCGCTGTGAGCCTGCTTCTTCCTCTCCTGCTCCCCCTGCTTGTGTTCCCTCTCTCGCTGGCTGTCTCTATCTCTGTCAAATAAATAAATAAAATCTTAAAAAAAAAAAAAAGAATGTAGTGGGGTAGTGAGAAACAGGAGCAGCAGCACAGAACCAGCATGATTGGGAGACGGCATACATAACGTAATAGATGCAAAAAAAAAAATGAGGAAAATAGAGCATCAGCATCTAGCAAGCACCATAGAGGTGACTCATTAAGGTGGGAGTCATCAATGACAAGTAAGCCTGGTCAGTGGAATTTTGATTAAGAAAAGTAAATTTTTTCAAGAAATTCAAAATAGAATACTTTATGTACTAGCAATCCCATTTCTGAGTATATATCCAAAGGAAATTAAGTCATTATCTCAATATTTACACCCCCAGGTTCACTGAAACATTATTCAAAATAGCCGAGGCATGGAAGTAACCTACGTGCCCATTAACGGATAAATGGATAAAGAAAATTTAATGTTTATACACAATGGAATATTCTTCCACCATAAAAAAGGAAGGAAATCCTGCCATTTGTGATAACTTGGGTGAACACTGAGGGCATTATACTAAGCAAAATAAGTTAGAGGAAGACAAATATTGTACGATCTCACTTACATGTGGAAACTAAAAAAAGCCAAACTCATAGCAACAGAGTTGATTGGCGGTTGCAGAGGCTGAGAGGTGGGGAAATGGGGAGATGTTGGTCAAAGGGTACAAACTGCCAGTTATGAGAGAAATAAGTTCCAGGAGCTAATGTACAGCATGGTGATTACAGTCACCATTACTGTACCGTACTTGAATGTTGCTAAGAGAGTAAATCTTTAAGAGAGTAAATCTTAAATTCTCTCTCACACCCACACACACAAAAATAACTATGTGAGGTGATGGATGAGTTAACTAACCTTCTTGTGGTAACTATTTTACAATATATACAAATATCAAGTCATCATATCATACCCCTGAAACTTACACAATGTCATGTGTCAATTATATCTCAATGAAGTTAGGGGGAAAGAAAGGAAAAGATTTTGTAATACCTACTCACAAAATAATAATTTATTACAAGGGGAAGAATGGTAAATTTATGGTAGAGAACCCTGGCAGACACCACCCCAACGAGGTCAAGGTTAAAGCACCAACAGGGAAATGGATAGATCACATGTCTTCTGAAGTGGATTCCCTGAAAAGAGCACATCTCCATTTCCACGGCATTCCTCCCAAGAATGCATAGCATGAGACTGGTTACAAGAAAACAGCAGATAGAGCTGGACATCCTACAGACTCTAAAGTCTATACTTTTCAAAAGTGTCAAAGGCAGAAAGGACAGGGAGAGGCTAAGGAAGCCTTCTACACTGAATGTGCCTGAAGGGCCAGGATAGCTAAATGCAACATATTCTCCCAGATAGGCTCCTGGACCAGAAAGGAAAAAAGTTATTGTTGGTGCACTTGGCACAACTTGAAGGGGCCCATTGTAGTGCTGGGCTAAAATGCTGGCTTCCTGATTGTGAGAGCTGTATGCTAGTCACACAGGAGAATATCCATTTTAGGAAAAACACACTGTAATGCTTAGCAGTGATGGGCATCGATTCTATACCTTGCTCTCAGAATGTTCTAGAAAGACTATAATAATGAGTGTATGAGTTTGTGTGTGTGTGAATGTGCACAAAGGGAGGGGACAAGGAGGAGTGGGGGAAAGAGAAAGGAAAAACAAGCTAAAATGTTAAGAATTGAATAATCTAGGTGAAGGGGATATGAGAGATCTTCGTTTGCTGTTCTGGCAACTTTTCTGTAGATTCAAAGTTATTTCAAAGTAAATTATTTTTTAAAAGTCACATGCGTTCTTCAAGCAAGCTCGAATTTCACCCAGTACGAACTGTCGATAGTTTAGGCCTTAATGAACAATGAAATGTGACTGGAAGCAACACAAACCACATCTGTGTGTGTTACTTCAACCCATTCTCCAAGTCACAGGTAAGGCCGCCGGTTTTCATGGGAGCCTGGAATAAAAGAAATCTAGACTACAGTGCGAGCTGCTGTCCCACTTGGACGTTATGATCCAGCAGACAACGGCACTATTTGTCTGTGACAAATAGAGGGATGAGCTGGGATCCTCCAGCAAGCACCAGGAAGAACGTCACAGCGGAGACGTTTAGAGTTTTAGAGCAAATCTTAGGCCTTCGTGTATAGATGACTATTATCCTTTTGAGCAATAGCCCTGGCTTGCTATTGAGCCTGGCAAAGACTGAGTGCAGACACATGCGTCATCAGGCCTGGGTTTGCCGTGATAAATTCGGGTTTATCTGACCCTCCAAACCATAAAATTGGGCACGAGCAGCTTCAGTCTGTAAGACGAAAGTGACGTCAGAGACCAGGCTCAAGCAAAAGGAAACACACTTCCAGGAGCCCGTGGCTCCAGTTCCGTTGCCTCCCGCGCCCCCCCCCCCCCCCCCCCCCCCCGTTCATAGTTACAGCCTCATGGGAAGTTCTGTATGAGCAGCTGACTGAGGAAGAAAAGACTGAGATTAACCGAGGGTGCTACCGTCAGATGGGGGATACCTAGAGTCCCACAGGCAGGCTCAGAGATGACCTTGAAGGACTGCGGAGAAGGACTGAATAGAATGGAAGTAGGACATTCGCTTGTTTGCTTTTTCTGGATGAGAGCTAGCCAGAACTGCATATCTGTATTAATTAAGTTTTAACTGGATAATGGACCGACACTTGCAAGGAAAGAACATTGAGTGATTGGTGACAAGAAAAAGTCCGGGGAAGAGTTCTGTGGATGACCCTTTGAGAAAGGGCATGGGCTAGGGGCACCCACTTAGTAGGTCCAACTCTTGATTTTGGCTCGGGTCAAGATCTCAGGGTCGTGAGACTGAGCCCCACGTCGGGCTCTGCTGCTCAATGCAGAGTCTGCTTGAAATTCTCTCTCTCCCTCTCCCTTTACCCCTCCCCCCACTCATGCTCTCTAAAAAAAAAAAAAGAAGAAGAAGAAGAATGGGCACAGGCTATAAAGATACTTTTGCCCCATGTGAATGCTCACCAAAGGGCATCCACCACAGAGAAAGTGTTCAACGATCGAGTAGGTAAAAGGACACACTCTGTGGACAGCAGTTTCTGCAATCATCCCAGTGATCATTCGACGGCCCTTGAATGAAATGGCTATGGCAGCAGGGATGGAGTTCAACAATATGGACTTCCCCTTTCCAAGGTCAGCCTGGCTGCCCCAAGCATGGAGTGCCTCACCAGCCAACAATAGAGATCAGTAGTGAGTCCCTAATACACCAGTATTAACCAGTGGGGATAGCCAGCCACCTGGTGACAGCCTGGTAACACTGAACCTCTTCCATCATCCTCACTGCGACAGACACACGTATTCTGGATACGGATTTGTATTCCCTGACCGTAATGCATCTGCCAGAACCGTCATCCGTTACAAAATGCCTTAGCCACCATCATGACATTGTGCACCTAATCACTTCGGATAAAGGTACTCATTTCTTAGCAAAAGAAGTGCAGCAATGGGCTCATGCCTATGGACATGACTGGTCTTGTCACATATCCCGTCACCCAGTAGTGGCTAGCCTAATGGAAAGGTGAGCTAGCTCACTGAAGGTTCGCTGATGGCAGTTGTGAGACAGGTGGATGAGAGGACGTGTTTCTGCCTTCCAGGATGCAGTCCACACTTTGAATCAGTACGTGGTGCTTCTGTCCCATGGCCATAGGTCCAGAACCTAGAGACAGAGGGAAGCGGCTCCTCTCACTCTTACACCTAATCACCCACTCCCAACACTTTTGCTTCTTGTCCCGGCAATTTTATGATCTGCTGGCTTGGAGGTCTTAGTTCTCTGGAGAAGAGTACTTCCACCCGGAAACACAACTATAGTTCCACTGAATTAGATGAGATTTAATTGAACTGATACCTGGCCACTTGGTGATCCTTTGGCCATTGAACCAGAAGACAGAGAATGAGGTCTGGCTGAAGTTGTTGATTCGGACTACGAAGAAGCAAGTGGGTTGTTGGTATACAATGGAGTCAATGAAGACTATGTGTGGAACCCACGGGGTTCTCTGGGGTGCTTCTTAGCATTTCCATGCTTGTCCTGAGCATGCTATGAAGGTGCACACAGGAGTTGTGCCTTTCCCCAATGTCAGCTTTATTCAATCATAAAGCAAACTTAAATCACAATGATAAAGCAGGTTCAGGATTCCAAACTCAATGACATTTCCCCATGTGATTAAACGTGGCTTCTTCCACAGCTCGCAGAGCAGGACAGAACACGAGCCAAGACAACAAACAGGAAAACAGAAGGGTGCAAGAAGTGAATGAACCAAATTCGAAGTCAGTCTGTGGGGGCGCAGCTGAGATAAGGCCTCCGTCGGGTCGGGGTCAGCTCTCCGCACTGACTGCTTCTGATGGTCAAGCAGGGAAGGCTCTCGGTTCTGTTTGGAGATCCATCAGGCAGTCTTTGGCAGCAGCTGCCTTTTTTATGTGGTCAGACATAGAGGGGTCAGGTCTGATGAGTCTGACAGTATGCTGCCCAAATCCTTTTCTTTTAAAAGGGATCTAATCGGTTGTGGGTCTCTGCAGACCTCCTCTGGGGTCAGCTGACGTTGGTCGCGGCCATATCTCCCAGCTTCAGTACCTTAATGGCTCATGTCACTGCTTGACAGAGGCCCCTGCTTGACATGAGAGACTCCATTTTGTTCTCTACAATGCTGTAGGGGAGCAGAATTTGCCAGGCTAAAATATGAGTGGAAGTTGCCCTTCGTAAGGGGCATTTATATTCATAAGGGCTTTCTCCATTTTTAAGGGTGTCTTCCTAAGAGTGGATGACAAAATCTCTAGAAATTTAACAACGGATGAGGCAAAGACTTAAATCTGCATAACCACCGTGCCCTCCTTCACTGTGCTTTGCTTGATAACCTCCCATAATGGCTTCCCCCTCCCCCTCCAACACCTTCCTTTGCCTTTAGGTGGAGATGGTATTTAAGGTGGTAGCTTGGGCCATTTCGGGGAGTTACTAAATTTTCCTGGGTATCTTCCGTGTATACAGGACGTATACATGTTATTACACTTCTCTTTGTGTTTCTCCTGTTAATCTTTTTTTACAGGGACTCTCAGCCAAGAGCCTGAAGAGTAGGGGAAATTTTTTAAATTTATTTTTAAAGATTTTAAGTAATCTCTACACCCAATATGGGGCTTGAACTCACAACCCCGAGATCAAGAGTTGCATGCTCCCCCAACTGAGCCAGCCAGGCGCCCCAACGAGGTTATTTTTGAGAACTTAGAACCTTCAGGAATGAAGATTTGGATCTCCCAGCAGGGTGAAGAACTCATCCTGCCTGCATCTTTCAGCCCCTCAACAAGCCATCCCCATGGACCAGCTCTGGCCAGCGCCCTCTGACTAGTTTCTCTGCCACCAGCCATGTCCTCTCCCAAGAGGTCTTAATCTCTCCCTTGGATGGTGGTGGGAGTGAGGGTCTTCTAAGTTCTTACTTCCTTTCTTGTTTACTCTTCCTCTGCCTTTGGGATCACAGCTCTATTCCACGTTTGCTATTACAAGACTGCTTAGAGCCTTCTTTTACCACTTTTACTGCCTTTTACTAGTTAAAAATGCTCCCCCTTTTTTTGAATGCTTCTTAATATTTAATAAGGAGCAAGAAATATTCCCTTATCAAATACTGGTGAGGTTTCTGCTTCCTGTCTCGATCCTGAGTGCTATATCGTCATAATAAATGCAAACGGTCCCTAACCTATTTTTTATATTCTAGAACACTGCATGCGTATTGAACAGACCTTCAATGCTTCAGCCTCCCTGTCTAGAAATGCAATCCTTTACCCTCCCCGGTGCCAAGTAGCTCCTTTTAACTATTCAACTTCATTTTTCATTAAGCTTGAACATGTATGTTCTTTATTCCCCATTTTAAGCAAAAAATCTATTGTGGGCAGTAGGTTTTTGAACTGTGGGTAGCTATTGCGAATCTATAATGTTACCATGTCAATTATATCACAGAAAAGCTGGAAAAAATAAAAGTGTAAAAAATACACAACCCAAATATATATAGTTTCAGGATATGATTTAAAAACTTGGAATAATGTTTTCAGTTATTCCTTCTGGTATCATAATATTATAACACTACAATACAATGCTTTAAAATCAAGTCCAAAAACGTTATAGATACCTCCTACAGAGTGTCTAAAAATTACATTAAGCCCTATTTATTCAGTGCTTAACTTGTCCCATGGGGTTTGTTAAGATATACGCTGTGACACACACATTTTCCCTTCAGGTCGTCCTCCCAATAATCTCATAAGAGAGAGACTGACTTTCTGGTTGCAAAGATGTAGAAAGCGAGGTTTGTAGAGAGGCGAGAGCTCTTCTAAAATCATAAGCCTGAAGGGAGAGATCCCAATTCTCCATCCCTAGGGAGAACAGGATCATGGCTCTAAGGTCCCTTGAGCCTTAAATTTTTGTATAACTGACTCAGAAAGATCAGGCTCATTCAGAATCTAAGTGAAACATGAAGGTTCATTCTTCAGTTTCCTGTCAAATTCCAAATGTCTCTGATTTTAAATGGCAACCTCCTCGCCTAGAATGGAAATCCACATCACAACAAATTAGCTAAGTGGTTCCTACACAGCCCTTATTTATAGTCTCAGCAATTCGATTTCTGAATAATGGCTTAGTTGTTATGCATAAAATATAGTCTTGGAAGGATGACAATTATGTTTTTGAATAAACTAGATAGAAAATTAACATGTAAATTTAGTATAGCAAACAGACCCATGAATATTTATTAATAGTACGCAATGACACTTCTCACTGAATCCTAGAATAGTCTATCCTAACAAATGCTTATTAACGAATTAGTCAAAGAAAATGGTATTAGGTGCACTAAACTTTCACTATGGTGTGCTGCTCCATTTTAAATAAGGAAAACATTTCTTCCCTCTTTTCCTCTTCAAAGAACACGCAAGTGTGAGGTGCCTCAGGCTCAAAGAGACCCCTCTTTGTAACTCCCACTTCCTAGGTGATCTCACCAAGTCCCCCACCCCTACATCCATTTTTGTACTAATTACTCCCAAATTGATACGGCCAGGCCGGACCACTCTTCTGAACATCTGACTTGAAGGGAAGCAGAATATGGCACCCCAAAATATGCCTCTTTGGCACGAGGATTATTTTGATCTAATTATTTTGAGAACTGCAGACACAGGAGAAGTTCTGAAAACAAAGTGGAAGTTACTCTTTTGGAAGAGAAACTTACATTTATGAAGGATATCCCCATTTGTAAGGGTCTCCCTCTCTATACCAGGAAGAAAAGGATGAGTAAATCACAGGAGAACCTTATCAATAAAGAAGGCACCAATTTAAATCTGCATAACAGCCATACTTTTGTTTACTGTGCTTTTCCTGGCAACCTTCCATAACTCACTCCCCGCCCCCCCATCCAAGCCCCATCCTTTGTCTTTAGGTGATGGTATGGTATTCAAGGTGGGTGATGGCTTGAGCCATTTTGGGGAGTTAGTTACTCAGTTTTCCCGGGTATGTCCCATGTATACAAGAGGCATACATGCTATTTAACTTCTATTTTGCTCTTCTCCTATTAATCTGTCTTTTATTATGAGGTTGGTCTCATCCAAGAACATATAAGGGCAAAGGAAAAATTATTTTTCCCCCATCTCCTAACTGGTTTCTCTGTTTCTGCCCTTATCTCCATTATAATTTATTATCAAAACAGCATCCAATGTAATTCTGTTGAAAGATTAATCATATCAAATCATCCCTCTGCACCAATCCCCCTTCCCATCTTTGATAGTGTGATTTATAATAAGAAATATATATTTTGGACTTTATCCACGATTCCTGCCTCAAAGCACCCAAGACCGCTGGAATATCCTAAGTGGTGTGAGCAATGGGATCATCTTTTGTTATATTTGGTATTTTGTCCTCAGTTCCTGAAATAGTCTCAGTGTGGAAAAAAGGTGAACTGCGGGTCTTTGTAATTCATAACAAACTCCTTTGAACCAGGTCTGAGTCCATGTTACTGGGGGCACTTTTGGAAAGCCCCTAAGGATGGAGGCTGGTTGCCAGGGAAACCAACCATAATTAGAGGGTGGGACCTATCAGTCCCACTCCCACATCCACCTCTGGAGGGGCAGGAGGTAGACCCAATCACCAAAGGCCAACGACTTCACCCATTTGGGCTATGTAATGAAGTCTCCATAAAAACCCCTGAACTACAAGTTTCAGCGAAGTTCTGGGTGGGTGAACACATCCAGGTGCCAGGAGGGTGTCGCACTCCAAATTCCATAGGGACAGAAGCTTCTGTGCTCCAGACCCTTCAAGACCTCACCCTAAGGATCTCTTTATCTGGCCATTCATTTGTATCCTTTAATATTCTTTGTAATAAACCAGTCACCCAATTGGTTTTCTGAGTTCTTGGAGTGACTCTAGCAAATTAATTGAAACCCCGGCAGGGGTTATAGGAACCTCTAACTTCAGGCTGACCGGTCAGAAGCACAAGTATCAACCTGGATTTGCAACTGGCGTCTGAAGGGGACGCAGTCTTGTGGGCTCTGATGCTGTCTCTAGGTGGCAGAGAGTCAGAATTGAGTTAAACTCTAGGACACCTAGTCATTGCCACTGTCTGGCACCGTCCCCTTACCTCTGACCTCTCCGCTGCTCTCCCCTTCTCCCTCTGCTCCAGCCACACAGGGCTCCTTGCTGGGCCTGAGACACCCAGGCCCACCCCTTCCTGCTTCCTGTTCTTTCGCTGGAACACTTTGTTCCCTGATAGATCGGCATGGTTCCTGCAGGTCTGCACCCCAACATCATCTCTGAGAAGCTTTCCTCACCACAGTATCTATAATTACAATCCACTTCCCTGCTCCACATACCAGTTCCTCTGCTTTCTCCCTGCTGTTCCTTCCTTAGCACCTACCACTAACTTCTTTATTACACAGTTCGCTTGCTAATCATTGGTTTCCTGACTAGAATGTAAACTTGGCAAAGGCGGGCCTTCGGTCGGTTTGTAGATTGCTGCTTGCCCAGTGCCAAACTCGGCCGAAACCCAGGACTGCAGTCCTTACTCCAACCTCTCCCACTCCTAGCAGAGCACCAACACGGCCCCCCTAGCACTGTGGGGGAAGAGAGATTAACGTTGGCATCAGTGGTTCCTTTGTTCAGGCACCGTGCCTTAACTGAGCACCTGGCACTGTCGTGTTGCCCACGGAGCGCAGCCGGTGTGCTTTGCTGGAGAGCTCCACACCAGGCAATGCCAAGGAATCTGAGGCAGGAAGTCATTCCTATCAGTAAACAAGCAGAACAGGTTAGACACCGTGCCCATGGTGTTACTATGGGCCACTGCCAATATGTGCTTTCCACAACCACCAATAAACCAGGTCCCCGGTCTACACTGATCTACTTTCACAAATGCACCCACTTACGCTGAGCTGGCAGCACCGTCTCCCTGGGTCAGTCCCCACCATGGGGCCTGTACCGCGCTGGTCCTTTCTTCTCCCTCTGAAGCCTCGGTGTGCGGGGCTTGCCTCTCTAAGCCAGCCTACCTGGCACCATGAAGCCCTTGACTTAGGGAATTCTAAGTGCTTGCACAGTAGCGAACCTAGTGCTGGCCACTTATTGATTTTAAAAGGTTTTTGGAAGGAAAAACACATTTTTCCAGACGCATCAGCTCTACGTGATCCGAACAGGCAAACTGTGGGCACAGGGGGCAAAGGATGACGAAAGGGAGGAAATGTAAAGAAAGGACCAAGGGATAACAATGATGTTGGCAAACATCTACACGGTACTATGTGTATATATGTACGGCGCTCTTCGAAACACGGTACGCAGATGCGCTCATTTCATGTTCACTCTGAACTGCTGTTTCCCCACGAGGTAACTGCGACAGAAGTTTTTAAGTAACTCGCCCAACTCAGGGGCCCTGTAGAAGGCCGCAGGATTTGAACCCAGGCACTCTGGCTCCGGAGTCCGTGTTCTCAGTTTATGTGAATACACTTAGGAAATCAAGTCAGCCGGCCTGGGGCCTGGAGCGGCGGGAGGCGCGGGAAAAGGGCGCGTGGCGCCGCGGGACCCGAGGGAATGGGAGGTGGCGCTGCGCGGGGCGCGGCGGCTCGCGCGGGTCACCTGGGGCTGAACCGGAATTGTTCAATAGTCGACTCGAGGTTGTCGAGGATCTTCCGGCACTCCTCGGTCTTGGACGTGCCGCCCTCTCTCTCCATCGGAGCCCGGGGCTGGCCGCTGGGGCCGGGGGCCTCCAGCGGAGCTGCGGGCTGGGGAGAGTTGGGAGTCCAGAAGCCGGCGTCCGTTGCTATGGCGACCCCTGGGGGCGGGCGGAGCGCGGGAAGCGGCTGGCAGGCGGGGGTGCGGCGGACCCAGAGCGGGCAGCTTCCACTGCCCGCCTGCCCCAGGGCTCCCCGACCGGCGCGCTCTGTCCCGGACGCCCACGGGCCAGGCCGCCGCTGAAATGTCCCCCACGAAAGCTGGACCCGTCTAGACACCCCTGCGAGGGCCCCGCACGCCCCAAGCTCTCCTCGCCTTCTCTTCTCCCGCGCCTCTGCGCTCAGCCTCCCGCCAGGCCCACGCACTCAGAGCGCCTTCCTTTTGACACCAACACCCCTCCCCACACCAGGTTAGAGCCGGAGCTCGGCGACCGTCGCCTTCGTGGCCTTCCGCCCGGTGCTAGAGGGCAGCCTCGGGGAGGAGGAAGGGTAGTGCACCCCTGTAATAACCAACCAACCACGCTTAGGGCATGTTGAGCCTGGGCTCCAGAGCGGTGCCAAAGTAAGGAGGAAGCTGGCGGCCTGAGGAATTGCCTACACCTGCCGCTTGACCACAGACGTAGGCGTTTCATGGACCAAAAAAAAAAAATTCTTTGCAGAGATTAAACAGCCTACATTTCTATTTAATATGAAGGTCAGAATTCAGGCGTCAAGTTTTAAGCTATACAGTGTAGCGTGGGATTTATTTTTACGAAGTTTCTACAATAGTAAGAGAAACTGCGTAATAATGACACGGTTGTTCAAATTATGTATCATGTTTTGACAATGGTGAACTATCTTTTCTAACATCATCAGTATGTCATTTGCTGGTTTTAGGACTAAGTATACCATATTTGCATTTCAAAATATGGTCTACAGGAAAACAAAAGATTTTCTCTCTCATGTGAAAACGAAGTTAGTTATTGGAAGCTCAGAATATAAAAAGGAAATTACTGTAACATTAACACAACTATGTATGTATGTATTTACTTATTTATTTATTTAAAATAAAGATTTTATTTATCCAAGAGAGAGCGAACGATCATGAGCCGAGGGGAGAGTTAGAGGGAGAAGCCGAGTCCCTGCTGAGTAGGGTGCCTGACGCAGGCCTGGATCCCAGGACCCCGGGATTGCTACCCCAGCGGAAGGCAGAACCACTTAACTGACTGAGCCACCCAGGTGCCCACAACTCTTATATTTAAAGACAAAGATGTAAGGCCCCAAATGCCAAAAAGAAAAAAAAAAAACTGTAACCAATGCCAACATGATCTTTTGTAAAGGTCTGTTTTCCTTTGAGAAGTTGAAGAGAGCAGAAAAAGAGTTACTTTTACTCTACATAGATTTTTGTTTTCAAAATCTAACTTCTAAGTCTCTTGAGGGAAATTTTATCATATAATCAAAAAGTATTTTAAAAGAGAGTAATGTATAAATCTATAATAAATGATTTTATTTATTTATTTATTTATTTATTTATTTATTTATTTATTTATTTGACAGAGAGAGAGACAGCCAGTGGGAGAGGGAACACGAGCAGGGGGAGTAGGAGAGGAAGGAGCAGACTCCCAGGGGAAAAGCCTGATGCGGGGCTTGATCCCAGGACCCTGGGATCACGCCCTGAGCCGAAGGCAGACGCTTAACGACTGAGCCACCCAGGCGCCCCCATAAATGATCTTTTCTTAAGTGATTTTTTTTTTACCACAATGCA